>NW_006408997.1:323254-340430 GCF_000296735.1 Chrysochloris asiatica | reverse complement strand
ATGGATGCAGTAGCTCAAAAGAAGGAACAAATCTTTACAGCAAGGATCATTCCCACCCCCTTGATACACAGGGTAGACAGGGATGGGCAACTTGGACATTGGTTACCCAAAATGGGGGGCTACAAAGGCAATAAATGACTGGCTAACAAGCTTTCAAGAGGGAGCCTAGATCCAGAGGGTGCAGAGGAAGGTAGAATCTCCACTGAGCAGTATCCAATCTGTCTGGGCAAGGCTGATGTAAGGACATGGGGATAGGACTCTTATGGTACAGTGTTGCTGACCATGCAGATCTGGTCAGGAGTTCGAGGCCCTGTGGGCCCAAGTGTTGCAGACCATACAGGCTGATGGCTCTGAGGAACAAACTCTAGCAACTTAGCAGACATAGCAAACTGTCTTTCATCTTATTGTTCAGTTATGTTTATTATTAATTTCATACATAAAGCCTTGATATCCACAGATAAATGTAAGAACCTCTCCTAGAGAGAGACTGTAAAAGGTTTCAAAGGTAAAGTTTTTCTCCAAAGGGCTAACTAAAAATAGTTTTGCTATTTCCCAGGTCTTTGTTCTAAGGACAAAAGGGCATCTTCACTAAAGTGTTTCCAGGTGCAGCCTATTCATCTAGGTGCCTTGCTTCTTCCTGCAAACCTGGCCCAGGCAGCCAACACAGCAGGACTCCTTTCAATCCTCCTTTTCCTTCCCCTATTTGAAGCTAAGTGCTAAAAGGTATGTTAATTAAGCTTGAGAAACCACATTGAGGGCCTGGGATTCGAACCTGAGAATGTCTGGAAAATTAAGTATGTAGCTGTACCTTGTCTTAGTCCCTCCCAGCTTGGTGTAATGCTCCTCCCCTAAATAAAACTGGGCGAGGACCGACCCAGGGGTGCATTACAGCTTGGAGGGCATGTTGAACTGCTGACTAGGCATGCGTGGATGACCAGCTAGTAAAGGGAACGTATTGCCCGCATAGCTAAGGTGTTTGCTATGCGAGATCTTACTGCCCTCATGGCTAATATGTTCACCACGCCGGATCTGCCGGACGCCAGTAATGCATCCACTCTGGTTTCGGGGTGTCTTTTTGTCTCTCTCTTTGCGTCTTTGTGTCTCCTCTTTTGCTATCCCTATCGCCGCCAGATATCCCTATCTCGTGAACCAAACACTCATGTTGAGGCCGGTCCCTGACAGTACAGTAGTGAATAATTGTTATTAGGACTGATTGTGAGGGTTGCAAATGTAAAGGTAGATGGTTTATAGCAAAAAAGAGGGGAGTTGTTGACTATGCAGTCCAGCAGCGGAAATTTCTGGGACTATCAAGGGAGAAGAGCAGAGTGAGGGGCCCTATCCAGAGGAACAGTGACACCAGAGATGGAGGCAGTGACAATGACTTTGAGACAGAGCAGCTGGGGACTCTAGACCCAGATAGCAAGAGCGTCTGCGTGCTGATGACAGAGGGGCAGGCTTGTTTGTTTGATCATGCATGGAGGGCAATGAATCGATATACAATAGGATGAAGGTAAAGCTGATGTTCTCCCATGTAAACTATCACATAACTCACAATAAAACATTAAAAAAAAAACACAGCAAAATGACAGCTATCAACTCATACCTATGAATAATTACACTGAATGTAAATGGATTAAATGTACCAGTCAAGAAAAGGGGGGAATAATATTAAGATGATTGGCTGTCTTTTAAATCTTGGTCTTCCTTGCATTATATTATAAAATAGACACTGGAGGGGGAGAGAAAGGAATAGCGAAAAGCATCACCTTAGAAAGCTTGTAAGTCCGTCTTCTGCCTATAACTGATTGTTGTTGTTGTTAAGTGCCGTCAAGTCGGTTCCGACACATAGCGACCCAACAGGGTTTCCGAGGCTGTATATCTTTACGGGAGTAGAAAGCCTCATCTTTCTCCCGCGGAGCAGCTGATAGTTTTGAACTGCTAACCTTGCGGTTCGCAGCCCAATTCATAACCACTACGGAAATGGGGCTACAACGTGCCCAGTGAAGGAGGCTTCCTGTGGAGCCTCAATAATACATAAGACTATAGGTGGAAGCCTGAACCACATACAGATCTCTAGAGATGGGAAATTTCCACTTGAAAGGACAAGCAGACCAACCTGGAGTGGCTAGAAGAACAGAAGATATTTCTTGAAAGAAAGACCTACAGAAAAAATATAAAACAACATAGGTAGACCGACTGTTACTATAAGAACAAGCAACTTGCTTGCCCAGGAAACATCAAGGCAAGTGGTCGGGTCCCCTCACTGCTAACCACCTTCCAAGACTAAGACTCAATGGGAATATACACTGTGATTGGTGACCACGCTTGACACCGATAAGGGGAAGTGAGGGAAAACCAGCAATGAAGCGGTGAGCTAAGCCCTACAACATTCAATAGACTTCTGTGAACCTGGGTGAAGACCTGGTTGGCCAACAGTGTGGCAAGACCTGGGACTCTAGGGCCCAGAGTCAATGACATAGCCACAGAGGAGTAGAGTGGAGAGTGAAGCGTCCAGCTGATAAGAAGAGAGGGCATATGCATAAGAACACCCACACTTGCAGATGTTGTTGTTATTGTTGTTAAGTGCCATCGAGTCGGGTCCGACCCATAGTGACCCTGTACAGGGTTTCCGAGGGTGTAAATCTTTATGGGAGTAGAAAGCCTCATCTTTCTCCTGCGGAGCGGCTGGTAGTTTCGAACCGCTGACCTTAAGGTTCGCAGCCCGATTCGTAGATAATACCCACTTATTGTGGCTTCAGTGACTGGATGATCAGAGCTCAACCAGAAGTAAAAAGAAGAGGAAAAAAAAAAAAAGTATTCTCATACAATTTGATGAACTTGACCTACACCTATGGAAGCAGTAGCTCAAAAGAGGGAACAAGTCCTTACAGCAAGAATCATTCCCACCCCCTCCACATACAGAGTAGACAGGGATGGGCAACTTAGACACTAGCTACCCAAAATGGGGGGTGGAGGGCTACAAAGGCAAGAAGTGACTGGCTTACAAGCTTTCAAGAGGGAACCTAGATCCAGAGGGCCTCCTCCAGGAAGGGAGAATCTCCAGTGAGTAGTATTCAATCTGACTAGGCAGGGCTGATGCAATGAAATGCAGACGGGTCTCTTATGATACAATAGTGAATAATTGTTATCAGGACTGATTGTGAGGGTCAGAAATGTAAAGGTAGACGTTTTATAGCAAGGAGGGGAGTGATTAACTTTTCAGTCTAGGAGCGGAGGTCCCTAGGACCATCAAGGAAGAAGAGCAGAGAGCGGGACCCTACCCAAAGAAGCAGTGATGCCTGAAATGGAGCCAGAGATGATGACATGGAGCAATGGAGCAGCTGGAGACTTTAGATCCAGAGAGGGAGAGCGACTGTGTGCTGAAGACCTGGGGGGTACAGGGGAACGATTGCATGTAGGGGATTGTAACCATGGCAATGAGACGATATACGACAGAATGAATATAAAACTAATGTTCTCCCATGTAAACTATCAACATAATTCACAATAAAACATTTAAGGAAAAAAAAAAAGAAAGAAACAGAGTGTAGCAAAATGGATAATAGAGCAGGATCTTTCATAATGATGTCTACAAGAGGCAATCAAAACAATGGAGACAGCCTAAATGTTCATCGAGAGCACACTATAAGAATGGTTAAATAATAATTGGTACATACAAATAATGGAATACTATGCAACACTGAAGAATAATGATGAATCTGGAGAATACCTCACAATATGGATGAAACTGAAGGACATTATGATGTGAAATCAATCAATCAAAGAAGATAAATATTGTATGAGACCACTGGTATAAAAAGTTAAGAAAAGGTTTTCTTGATAAAAGAAACATTCTATGATGGTTATGTGGAGGGAGTGATTATATATGCATGTTAGAGGGTAGATATTATGTTCACATGGGTGAAGAAACAGACCATATAAAAGAGGAAGGTTGCCAGAGGAAAAATGTAAGTTGTAGGAGACACAGAATACTGTTAAATAATGGTACATGGGGGGGATGGCACTCATTTTAAGGAAGCAAAATAAATGATTTCAGTTGAATGTAAAACTGGTGATCTGCTTTGCAAACCTTCACTCATGTCACAATAAAAAGTTTTTTTTATAAAAAGAGCTATCTTGAAGTACAATGCCTATAAATAATCAAGACCAGTTAATACAACTATTATTCAAATTTACACATCAACCACCAAAGTCAATGATGAATAAATTGAAGAATTCTACAACTTCTTCAATCTCAAATCGATCAAACATGCAATCAAGATACACTGATAATTACTGGAGATTGGATTGTGAAAGCTGGAAACAAAGAGGAAGGATTGAGAATTGGAAATATGGCCTTGTTGTTGCAAGACCAACAACATAGTCATTGCAAATACATTTTTTTCAACATCATAAATGGTGCCTATCCACATGGACAAATAGACACATACCCATACATGATGGAGGTAAAGTGAATGTGCCACAGTGTTAACAATAGACAATATCAACACTAAAGGTATTTGGGCGTTCATTTTAATAGACATTCAGATAGTCTCTTGTTATGAAGTATCAAGTTGGTTCTGTCTCACAGTAACACTATATATAGGGTTTCTGAGGAACGGCTGATAGGTTTGAATCACTGACCTTGTGGTTAGCAGTCTGGTGCTTATCCTACAGCACACACCAGGACTCCTGTATAGGATTTCTGAGGAGCACTGGTGGGTTTGAAACGCTGATCTTGTGGTTAGAAGTCCAGTGCCTATTCTACAGCGTCACACCAGAACTCTCAAAATATGAATGTACACAATGAAAAGGAAAGGGTGTCTTCATAATGCTAAACTGTGTTTTATTGAAAACAAGAGTTTTCAATATAAGATGGAACAAGTCAAGTGCTTTAACAATCTTTATGTTCAGTCTTTTTCTCTCTCTCCTTACTATGATTTGGGTGAAAGTTTACAGCAAATTGGTTTTCCACTCAATAATTGATACACTTTATGTTTTGTGACACTGATTACAGTCCCCACAACATAAAAACACTCTTTCCACTTCCTCCCTGCAGTTTGTTTCTATTCATCCTTCTTTCCTATCTCTTCCTGACTTCTGAGCATTATTCTTGGGTCAATGCTGCCGTTTTCATCTCATATGGTTGATTGGTTTAAAGAGGATATATCTCCCAGGTGTCATGTTCACTTTACAGGTCTGTCTAGTATTTGGTTGAAAACAGAGCCATAATGGGTGAGTTCAGTTCTAGGATTGAAAGGTGACTAGCGACCTTAGTTTTGGAGGTTCCACAGCCTCTATCAGACCAGTAATCCTGGTCTTTTTTGTGATTCAAAATTTTGCTCCATGTTTTTTTCCCACTATATTCAGGACTTTCTATGGTGCTCGTTTTTAAAACAGTCAGTAGTACTAGCCAAACACCATCTAGTTCTGGCCTCAGAGTCAACAAGACTGAGGTCATGTGGTCAATTAGTCCTTTGGACTGATTATTAGCATGAGTCTTTAATTTTCTTCACTCTTTGCTTAGATGGGTAGAGCTTAATAGCTACATATTATTACATGGGCATTCACATACTGTTTTACTTTTTTATTACTTTTATGCTATTGAATATAAAAAAATTACAACATATCTGTACTATTAAATACTTTCTATTTTCCAAAGGGTTACATTCATAAGTACTTTGGATTTGTTTATTTTCTTTCCTTTTTTTCAGATTTAGAAATAAATGTCAACTGAGATCTGTATATGACAGTGCTGCACACTATACACCAAAACAATTTTCCGCTTCTATAGGACCATATGGAGTCCTGGTGTGGCACTGCAGGTTAACATACTGGGCTGCAAAGTCAGATTGAACCACAAGATCAGAGGTTCAAGCTCATCAGCTGCTCCTTGGAAAACCTTACACAAGTTGGTTTGAGTCGGAACCGATTCCACAGCACTTCACAACAACAACAATAGAACCATATGGACTTTATATTTGGGGAGGGGTAGGTAAGGGGGAGGCACTTTCTGCAAAGACAACTGCTATGGATTGAACTGTTTCTCCCAAAATATGTTGTGAAATCTAACCTTTGAGAATGAATTTTCTATGCTATGTTAACCACAAATCAGGATTAGTGTAGGGTGCATCTTGGATCAATGTCTTTTGAGGTAGAAAAGAGATTAAACAAGGAAGCTATGGAGTAGTGATGGGGTAAGATAGTTGTCAGGGCATATGGAGATTTCCAAGGAACCAGAAAGTAGAAGCTGAAGAGACAAGGATCTTCCTTCAGAGCCAACAGAAAAAGAAAGTCTTACCCCTAGAACTGGCACTCTGAACTGGGACTTGAAGTTACCTAAACTGTGAGAAAGTAACTTTGTTTATTAAACCCATTAACTTGTAGTTATTTCTGCTATAGGAGCACTTGATAACTAAGACAGTAACCATAAATAAAAGTGTAATATTCAAGAATATGCAAGCACAACTGGTCTGTATTTGCCTGGAGCAACAGGGAAAGGAAAGTCAAAAATAGAAAGAAGAAATAGAATGTGTGGCCAATTGCCTCTATAAACAAATGATTCCTTTGTCATGACACCAGAACTGGATGGTGCCAGACTATAATTACTAAACATTTTGAGCAAAGATTCTAGAAAAGAATTCTGATCAAAAGGGGAGACATATAGAACAGAATTTCAAAATCTCATATAATTCAGTTTCTGTAGCCAATGTAGCTGGATGAATCCCAAAACAGCTGTCCTGGGATAATCTTCAAACATTAAACCAAAAATATCCCCTGAAGTCTTCTTAAAATTAAACAATAATTTATCTTAATTAGTAAAGAATGTTTGCATTATGCTCATTCAAGAACCATAATATGGGATCAAAAGTAACTCAAAAGATCAGATAGAAAAGGGGAAGTGAATTTATACTAACTGGAGGGCGAACAATTCAGAAAACTGGTTGAGCATGGTTACACAACTTGAAGTATGAAATCAATGTCACTTAACTGTACATGTAGGTACTGTTGAACTAATGTATGTACTGTTGTATGGATTATCAACAAAAAAATAAATCACAAATTCAGAATGAGATTTTACCTGTGTTTATCTTCAAAGAACTGGTGGTCAATCCTTGCATCTCCTTTGGATTGAGTGGAGAGGAGAGCATCCACTTTCATTACTAAGTCACTTGCCCTAAAAAACAGGGTTAGAGAAATTACAGTATCTCTTTAACCAAAAGTTTTTCCAATCACTGTTAAACATAAAATTATAATCGCCCAAATACTATATACTGACAAGATAGTGTGAAGAAAGCACAGAAGAAAGGCATTGATTGTACTGATAAGCATGAGATGTAGCAATGATCTCCTAAGTGATTCATTTTATACCTTAGGAGAGCTTCCAATTTCCCTTTGTGAAAGAAATACCACCTGCTTTGCATGACTTCTGTAAATATTAGATTGAAATAACATATAAACCGCTCAGGGCTTGGCCCCAAATAGGCTGTCAGTTAAGGATTATTTACATTCACCTCATCCTCTTTTAAATAACTTTATTATATCTCACGATTATTAGAATATTAAATTACTGGAATAGCATTCAGAAGGGAAAAAAAAGAATATAAAGGTAACAACTAAGGTTATACCCAATACCATCATCAAGAAATAATCACAGATAACATTTAGAAGCATGATTTTGTATTTTTAATATATGTAAAAAATGGTATCATTAACAACATATTATAAACATTATTTTTTAAGGTTAATCAATATAGGAATACATCAACATTTTTAATGAGTGTACATATTATATTTATGGGTATATTGTACTCTATTAAACCAACAAGCTATTGGATATCTAGGTTGTTTCTAATTTCATCATTAAAATCAATACTGCAGTAAACAACTTAGAAAAGCATTTTTTCCTTCCTCACCTCTCCCAAAGATGAATTTTAACTAAGATCTTCAAATAAATCATAAGGCAGAAAAAAAAATCCGTTAATCTGTTGAATCAAGGACTAGTTTTATGTAAGAGTTCTTTAAAAAGCACTTTTAAATACACTTAAACCAGAATCAAACCCACACATTTTCTCACTGAACCCAAACAACAATATCAAATTACCTCTTTTAGTTCAATTTTTCGTGCTAACTCCAAATACATATAATATAGTCTTGTGAAATTTCACTGCACAGCCACAAAACATTTCAAGGTATGCCTAGTTTGTTACATGGACTAAGGTGATCAAGCCAACAAGAGACTCCTTAAGGTCTCATGAAGTACCATGGTGCACATTACCTCTATAAACAAATGATGCCTTTGTCATGAGACCAAGGAATCACTGACATCTTCAGATAACTATAAAACAGCTTCATGCTATAGACCTGAGTCAAGAAAGTAAGCTGTGGTTTTAGTACAAGGGTCATTCACAAGTTGGAGAGCTCTTTAACTAGTGAAAACTGAAGAAGGCAAAGTAATTCTGAGAACCGAATAGATTCAACATCAATCTTTTGGCAGCTCTGAGGCTACCTTATTTCCCTAAATTCATCCAGGACAGACCCAAAGCCATTTCTGGTTGGTTAAGAGGCAAGTCTTTGAAGGTACAGTCTGGTACAGAGTCCAAGTGGTTCCCAAAAGCCTCCAAAGAAAGAGGAGGCAAATTGAAGGTATACCACACCAAGGCCATGCCCTGTGACAAGACTGCTTTAAGTCATACAGAACTGTCAGCTTGCATCAAGGGAGTATTTTATAAGCCAGAACAAGGAGCATCACTTATGCACTGAGATAGGAGGAATCATCTTTATAACTCAGTATTAACAAAGGTGAAAAGAGATGGGTTGTTATATTCCACAAGACTTGGCAGCTATTGAAGCTAGGACTTCAGTGAGACATGTCTAATGGAAACTCACTGTAGCATTGCTGTTGCTGTCGCTGTTAAGTGCTGTTGAGTCAATTCTGACTCACAGTGATCATGTACAGGATATTTGAGGAGTGGCTGGTGAATTTGAACTACCGACCTTGCGGTAGTAACAACTTTGTAGTCCAGTGCGTTATCCCACGCCGTCACACTGTAGCATAATGATATATTTTTAAAAATGAAGGAAAACCCCAGAAGTTTTTGTATATTCATGCAATGGCCCAGTGAAACTATTTTCTTCCATTAAGAGAAACTGTTGTTGTTGTTAAGTGCTGTGGAGTTGGTTTCAACTCATAGCGAAATAAGTCATTAAAATTCATTGTTGTTGCTGTTAAGTACCATCAATTCCGACCCATAGCAATCTGTACAGGGTTTCTGAAGAGCAGCTGGTGAATTTGTACTGCCGACCTTGTGGTTTGCAGTGCAGTGTTTATTCTATAGTACCCTACCATAAGTCCACAAATTTGACTAGCCAATAATAAAACTATAATAATAATAATAATAATAAATCAATAATAACCAACTCATTATAATCTTTGGAGTAAGGAAAAGAAGCAGCTCTTTATTATGAAATTGTAAATAAAGGAGAGGAAGCACAGAACCCTCCTTTCCATTACTGTACAAAATAAAACTAAAGGATAATTGAATTGGTGTTAAGGGAAAGTATCACTTTACAAAAATATTCCAAATCATAAACTAGCTCCTCTGCTTTTGCATGTGCTTAAAAATTTTTATACTAAAAAGTTTAAAAAAGAGATGAGGGGCGATTCTAATTCAGTTCTTTAAATATCATTCCATGAAGTAAATTAGCTTGTTTCAATTGAAGAGCACTATTATATCTTAATACTGGAAGAAGATCACCTTAGAATAGGTTGTTCTTGCTGTTAATCGCCACTGAGTCAGTTGCGACCCACAGCAATCCTCTACCAGGGTTCCCCAGGAGTGGCTGGTGAACTTGAACTGCTGACCTTGCAGTTCAAACTGACTTTTAAGTCCAGCACACTAACCCTCAGCGCCACGCCAGGATTCCTCAGAATAGGTAACATATACAAATAATATATTTTCCTAACTTTGCCTCTGTGGAATGTACATTTTAGTCCTTATGTCAAGAACCAAGTAACTCCTTCCACAGCAACACTTACACATCTTCTTCTACTCGAAGCTGTTGAATATGCGATTTTATTTTCTGTCCTGAAGTTTTTAGTATGATATTTTCTAGGAGGTGGAAATCATCTTGATTAAACAGTTCACTATCCTCCAGTGGCCCAATAATCTGGGAAGAAAAGAAGAACAAGGTGTTCAGTGCTAGAAAACAATCTGTAATCAGCAAACTACCAAGGCTGTCCTCAGCTGTCTTATAAATTAAAAATAGAATTCAAACAACTCATGCAGTTATTAGTTTACTTTTTACTTCCTCAATTATAATTCAAACCTTTTTTACATTTGTTTTACAGTAAAAGTAAATTCTGAAATTAAAACAAAACAGAAGCATTTAAATTAAATTGCACTAAATATAAATACACCAAAATAAAGATGCAGTAGTAAATATCAGAAAAATTTCCCCATGTACTAAGAGTCTAAAGTTTGGTAAGCTCACCGTAACCTAATTTTAGTGCCTGCTGATATTTATGAAACATTGTAAAACTAAACTTATTTAGGTCTTACAAACTACACAAACTATAAAGTAAACTTGTGAGGACATAGTTCCACAGGGACAAGTACTTTATATATTAAAGATCTTGCTGTTTTATGTAGCGAGAGCAACCACATTCTCACTACCTTACACAACTGTTGTGCTTGTGGGCCACCTAGTAGGTTCTGACTCACAGCGACCATGTATAGGGTTTCTGAGGCTGTAACCTTTTATGGAGAAGAAAGTTTCACCTTTCTCCCATGAAGTGACAGGTACATTTGAACTACTGACCTTGCAGTTAGCAGTTCAATTTGTAATTTACTATGCTACCAAGGCTCAGTAAAACACAGAAAAACAGCAAGAATGTTTCACTAGAAACTTTTAAGTTAAAAAGCATATTTTCTTTGAAATAAGGGGGCAAGAAATTATCAGCAGCATTTCATAACCCCTAATCACCTTTGGAAAAAGAATGGCTGTTTGAAGAGTTTACTAGTTTCAGAACAGAATTATGCAAGAGTTTTCACTGATTTAACTTGATGTCAACCTTGTCTCAAGACAAAATTCTCACCCTTCCATTGCTGATCACTGCTCTTTGTCCCTTCTTCAGCTTCAGAACATCCCTGCAGTACATGGTATGAGACAAAATGAAATCCATTTTGGAAGACTCAAAGACCTCTTTAAAAAGACTGAAATCCATGCCCTAGGAAAGTAATTGTTATTAAGGAAAGGTAATTGTTATTAAGCATGCCATATAAATGGATAATCATAATGAATAAATTATAGAATGTTCTTTTGGTGGAAAGTAGTAACTAATTTTAATAATTAATATTATGATGTCTCAATCTCAATGATCAAATCTCCTTCCACATCTTCCCTCAACCCCCACCAGGTATCTACTTTTCCTTTCCCTAAAATAATACATTATTCTTTATGATATCTTTATTCTGCATTTCAAAGTCTTACTAATTTTGTTTCAATTGACGGTATTTTTCTAATCAAAACTTTAAGTATTCTCATCATTTTATAAGAAAAATTTTAATATTACAATGCTATTTCATATTTGGAAAACATTAGCACTTAAGACTCTAACTTATAAGTGACTAAAATCTGGTTTTTGTCCTATAGAGAAATCATATATTGCCTGTCTCTTAAACACATTGCAAAAAAATGGCTTTGGGTTTAAAAAATACAGACTTACACCAGGCCCATCTTGAAACTTAACAAGTTTAAAAGTAATAAAGGAACTACAGCAAACTGCTATTTTATTTAAAAGTTCTTCCAAATTTTTTTTTTTTTTAAGTTCTCTTAGACGAAAACAAAACTCACAAATAGATGTGATCATACACAGGACCCCTCAGCCCTGTGGAGTGACTACCAGGATAACAACAGACTGGTAACACTTGAGGAAAAGCATACTTACTCCGACAGAGAATGCTGTGATATCAGCCCCTGTGGCCAGGGACACTGCAGTCTCCTCCTTGGCCATTTTGGTGATGAAGTTCTTAGCAGAGTTTGAGGTCTGTGTTTGGAGGGCTGCCCAGATTGCTCTGGAGATCTGCGTGTTCTCATAACTTATATCTTCACTAGGATTATTTATGATGCTTAGCCTCACATTGTTACTGGATTTCTATGGACAAAATGGCAATTAAAAATCTTATGGTAATCTTCACTCAATTCACAATAAAAAGTTTTTAAAAAAATTACATGGTAGTGTTCTGAACTTACACTATTAACATTAATCAAATCCCATTAAATAAAGACTTCCTTAAAAGTCTTCAGAATTTCTCTTCTGCATACAGAATAAAATTCAAATGCCAAACTAAGTATTCAAAATCCTATATGAGGTGGCTCTGACCAACTTTTCCAACCTCATTTCTGACCATCCTTGTAAATATAGCTACATTACAGGCCATCAGAGTCATATCAAATTTTGTTTTCTCCTAATATATCAATCTTTTCATTGGAACATCCACCCAGACAACATCCCAGTTTTACTTTCTGAAGTTCCGAATATACTTTTTGTTGTTGTTGTTGTTAAGTGTTCCAACTCATTGAGCCTGTATAGGGCTTCAGAGGAGGAGGCTGGTGAGTTTGAACTGCCAGTCTTGCGGTTCAAACCAACCTTGCAGTTCGGTGCATTATGCTGCAGCCCCATACCAGGACTTCAAATATACTTTTAGAGGTACTAAATAAATTGCTAAGGCCCTTTCAGACTCCCAGTAAAAATTAACCTCGCCATACGAAACCATGTGGAAGAAGGTATTTGGGATTAATACAACAAAAAAAGCATCAAGAAAATGTGTAACATATATTCATACTTATTGCATTAAAAGACATGTATGAGAATATTCACGGCAGCATTCCTCTTAATAATTTAAGAATTAGAAACAAGCCAATTATTTGTCAAATTAATTAAAGTCACAAGGAAATAAAACTTCATGGTATAGCCATATAATAGAACAACACTACTGGTGTGGCGCTGTAGGATAAGCATAAGTAACCTCAAGGTTGGTGGTTTAAACCCCACCAGCCACTCCTGGAAACCCTATACAGGGTCACTTTGAGTTGGAATTGATTTGCTGGCACTAAACAACAACACAATGACAAAGAAACAGAAAAGAACATTACTATTTTCTACACTATGGATGAGTCTCATAAAATACTAAGTACAGATACCACACACAAAAGAATATATACTGGAAGACTCTGTTTAAGTAAAATTGATATATAGGCAAAACTATTCAGTAAGGTAAGAAGGGCAAGAGGATAGTGATTGTGGGTACATCCAGTGTAAAGCTTCTGGAAATACAATACTTCTCTATTTCTTGACCTGAGTGGCAATCACATGAGTTTTTACATTTTGAAACACTATACTTCTTTATGCCTATATTTTACTTCAATTAAAATATTTATCTTAAAAATTGAGTTATCCTACTTTACCATTTATCACTCTGCATTAGAATGCGTTATACATACCTGCATGGACCATACATGGTGTGGTGCTGAGGATCAACCACAAGGTCGACAGTTCAAATCCACCAGCTGCTCCTTCCAAACCCTACACAGTGTCTCACTATGATTCAGAATCGACTCAACAACATATATGCCCTAGTGGCACAGTGGTTAAGGTTATTGACTGATAATCAAAAGGTTGAAAGTTTAAACCTATCAGCTACTCTGTGGGAGAAAAATGCGACAGTCTGCTTCACCAAATATTAGAAACCCATGGGGTAGCTCTACTCTATCCTCTAGGGTGCCTATGAGTCAAAATTGACTCAATGGCAGTGGATTTAGGTTTGGTATACATTATCTTTTAATTCCATTTTTCTAACAAATCTTTTGAAGTCGCCTGGTATATCTATCATACTCCTGGTGTGGTGCTGTACAATAAGCACTGGACTGCGAACCTCAAATTTGACAGTTCAAACCTTCAAGCTGCTCCTTGGAAAATCTACACAGGTCAGCTATGAGTTGGAACCAACTCAACATTTAACAACCACCACCACTAAAACAGTAACTTTCATTTGGGTTGTACAGATATTCAGTGCTTTAAGAAACTGAAATCACCTAGATATATCCTTATTTCAGTGAAGCTTCCTAGGCCACAATGTGGAAAAGTGTATTGTGAGATCTGGATGAAGATCCAATTTGAAACAGCTCAGAAAATAGACATCTAATATTCTCTGACAGTGCAACTCTCTGTAAGAATGAAACTTTCAACCATTCACTGCCATTCACTCAAATCCTGCTTTTATGTGAAGTGTATTTTTCAGAGCCTTTTGATGTGTATTCATCGACATACCCAGATCTATTTCTATATGAAAGCACATCCATTTGCTTATATGGTATTTTTCCCACATCAGGCCTCACTCTATATAAGGACTCATACACAGTTTACAACTGTAGCAAGAATATAAGCAGTCACATAATAAAACCTTGTCTATGATGAGATCTCACTGTTTTTTAAAAAAATCTAGTCTCTTAAAGTCAAAATACTGAAATCTCTTCTTGATTTTCTTAGTAGTAGGCAGATTTCTGAAGAAAAATTGATACTTTCTCATAAGTATTAAGGACATATGACGGCCATCTCCCCACTAGACCAATTACATAATATAACTATACCCTCAAATGAAAATACTATGCAGTTATATACACTTGCCTGATGTTTGATAGCATCATATAATAACTGTCTTCCAGAAGGCCTATCAAAATCCCCAACAATCCAAAAAGTTATTGGCCTAATAAAAGAATCATCTGTAGGAAAAGAAAAACATAAGTTGGAGGGGGAAAAAAAGGGATAATCTAGTACCCAACATTCTTATTATGTCAAATGATTTCTGAAAACATGCAAAAATATAAGAAAATGACAAGTTTAGTAACGATACAAAGAAAAAGTCATGAAAATTTTATGTAAGAATTAAAGTTGAGCAGCCTTCTGTGTGATTTGATTACAAACTAGGAACATGCATTGATTAATTCTATTTCTGGTTTTGGTATCCATTAGCATGTAAAGTACAAAAGTCTTTAAACATGTAAGTAACATATTATATACCTACTCCTCACTTATTGGTTATCTCATTATCTGACATTTCTCAATTATGATAATATTTACATGTAGCAATTAGAAAATTTGAGGTACTAGGTAAAGACTAACACTGGCAGTGAAGGTTAAGGTTATGTGCCAACTTGGCTGGGCCATTACCGTCAGTGGCTTGGCAGCTATGTAATCTGGGAGTTATGCAGTGATGTAATTTGGCAGATATGTAATGAGGTAATCATTTTTCATTTTCACATAATGTCAATTTTTTAATAATAAGCAGATCTTTGAAATGTGACCATGTTGATAAGTGAGAAGTGGGTACAACAATTTTCAATCCTAATAGTTTGTAACCTGATAAAACACAATTCTTTACAAAGCTTTATCTGCATTGATAAAGTCATTGGAACTCACAGGTTCCAGAAATATTATAATAAAATACTATATAATTCTGAATTATAATGGTTTCTGAAACCACATAAGATAATTAAAATTTTAAGTTACCATAGATTTCCTTGGAGGACATTCCTGGGCAAAAATAGAGGAAAAAGAGCAAAAGAGAAAAAAATATCATTGTTTTAACTAATGCCTACTATTAGAGTCCAAGCTCTAATTATTGAAGATAATAACATGACCTATGTGTCTTTCTCTTAACTCCCATACTTGAAACAGATTTTTTAAAAAGCAGAAGCTCCCACATCACCATAGAGATTTTGTTCTGAGGGACAACTGTCTATACTTATGTATATTTGGGAAATCAAAATTTTTTTTCTGGGAGTGGAATACAGAAAGGATTTGCCAAGCACTGTAAATGATAGTCAGTTCTCTGAAAGGGCAATTAAGTATGACTAATCTGAAAATAATCTGTCCCCAATTAAAAGGGCAACATTTTATATAACGTTAAGTCTAATAAAATACTACATAAAAACAAGTTTAAAAACATACAAAGCTTTCTAGAACTAAGTTTATCATATGAACAATCTTTTTACCTAATGTCAAAGATGCAAGCCCAATCAATTTTTAAATTATTAACCCATTTTAACTCCATATCTTTCCTTTGAGCCACAAAAGCTTTTCCTCTTAGATTTTAATATGTAATATAATATTTATAAAAGGAACACTGGTATTTTTAAACATATACAAAGAATTAAATTTTAGAAAGGTATTTACTAGGCTTACTGCATTATAAGAAAAAATAAAATTATGAATTCTCCTTCTCAACAGACACTAAAGGTAAAATTACTGAAAAAATTTTAAATGATAAATCTAAAGTATGGCTAAAATGGATTACCTTTCTTTGTCAGATAGTTCATACTATTGGCTACAGCAGCAGTTTTGCCTTGAGAATCCAAGACAGTAAATCTAGCATAATCATCCACAAAGAAGTTATCTGAAAAATTAAAATAGATTTATAACTAATTTATCTCAGTTCAATTCAATGTTATCATACCATAATATTTATAAAATACATATAACAAATAATATAACAACTTGTTATTATCTTCACAGAAAATAAGGGTCATTTTTTCATTTTAGAGCACTGAACTGCTAACCACAAGGTTGGCAGTTCAAATCCACAAGTTGGTCCTCAAAATCCCTACACAGAGTTGCTATGAGGCAGAATAGACATGGGGACACTAGACTAAACAACAACATTCTTTGCTTAGTGCCCAAGGGCAATGTGCTTATTATTCAACATTTCCCCTGGAATTGCTAAAGTCCCAGTCTATCAAGCCATTCCCTTGCATTAAACAATACCCAGCAATCTTTTCCTATGAAATAAATGGTCTCCAGTCTAGAATCATAAACCTTTTGGTCCCAGAAATCTCTATATCGGTATGTGGTACTTGTTGTTGTTGTTAAGTGTTGTCAAGTCGATTCCGACCCATAGCAACCCTGTATAGGATTTCCAAGGAGCAGCTGGTGAGCCTGAACCACCGACCTTGCAGATCAAATGACTTTGCAGTCTGACACATTAGTCCACAGTGTCACACCTTGTTGCTGTTGTCAGGTGCCGTTGAGTCGGAACCGACTCATAGTGACCCCATTCTCAGCAGAACGAAACAATGTCCGATCCTGGGACATCCTCACTACCGCTGCCACACTTGA
>NW_006408997.1:319188-321970 GCF_000296735.1 Chrysochloris asiatica | reverse complement strand
CAGTTGTCTTCCAAATTTCTTGGCAGATGGAACACATAGTGCCACACCTAGAACCTAATAAAACTGACACTTCTCACCATTGTCCTTCAAACTCAGCCTGATTACTCATCACTCTACCTTCTTTCGTCTATTCTGTAATCCACCTACCTTTCCAAGAATGCATTGGGTCGTTTCTATCCTTTCAGACAGTGCTCAAGGAAAACAAAGGTAATGGTAAATCAGACAGTCATAGTCCACAATGGAACAGACCAAACTAACATGTTCTTATAGCTGATTACTATCACATCTACTGGAAATGGAAATAAAAAGCTAGTATCTTATTAATGAATAGCACCACTGTTTTCTCAGTTTGTCATACTGTGGTGGCTTGCATGTTGCTGTAGTTTACTATGCCGGGAATGTCAAATTAAATAGAAATGGCATACTATTCATCATCAAAAAGAACATTTCAAGATCTATCTTGAAGTAAAATGCCATCTGTGATTGGATAATACCCATATGCCTATAAGAAAAATCAGTTAATACCACTATTATACAAAATTTACACACCAACCACTACAGTGAAGATGGAATTGAAAAATTCTATCAACTTCTTCAGTCTAAAAGTGATCAAACATGAAATAAAGATGCCGGATAATCACTGGTGATTGGAATGTGAAGGTTAGAAACAAAGAGAAAGGATCAATGATTGGAAAGTATGGTCAAGGTGATAGAAATGATGCTAGTGCTCACATGATAAAATTTTACATTTTATATAAATATATTCATTTAAATACCTTTTTAAAATAACATAAAAGGCAACTATCCACATGGACCTCACCAAATGAAACAATCAAATTGATTGCATCTGTGGGAAGACGCAGTAGAAAAGCTAAATATCATCAGCCAAAATAAGACTAGGGAGAGACTAAGGAACAGACCATCAATTGCTCATATGCAAGTTCAGGCTAAAGCTGAAGAAAATTAAAACAAATCCACATGAGCCAAAATATGACCGTGATCATATTCCACCTAAGTTTAGAGATCATCACAAGAACAGATTTGATACATCAGACACAAATGACTGAAAACCAGAAAGTGCTATGGGATGACATATAGAACATCATACAGGAAGAAAGTAAAAGGTCATTAAAAAGACATGAAAGAAAGAAAAGAAAAGCATGGATGTTTCCACAGACTCTGAAACTTGCTCTCCAGTGTAGAGATTCTAAAGCAAATGGAAGACATGGGGAAGTAAAAGACCTTTGAATAGAAAATTTCAAAGAGCAGCTCAAAAAGGCAAAGTTATTACAATGAAATGTGCAAAAACCTGGAGATAGAAAACCAATAGGGAAAAATACGATCAGCATTTCTTAAGTTTAAAAAACTGAAGAGAAAATTCAAGCCTTGACTTGTTATATTAAAGGATTGTATGGACAAAATATTGGATGATGCAGAAAGCATCAAAAGAAGATGGAAGGAATACACAAGAGTCATTGTACCAAAAAGAAATGGCCAATGTTTAACCATTTCAAAAGATAGCATAAGATCAAAAGCCAATGATCCTGAAGAAAAAAGGCCAAGGTGCACTGAAGTCATTGTGCGAAGAACAAAGCACCGGAAATTGATGGGAAACAAACTGAAATCTTTCAACAAACTGATAATCACTAGAGGTGCTCACTCATCTATGTAAAAAAATTTGGGAGACACCAACCAGGCCAAATAAATGGATGAATCCCTATTAGTGCTTATAACAAAAAGAGGTGACCCAACAGAATATGGAAATCACCGAAGAATATGATCAATATCACATGCAAGCAAAATTTTACTGAAGATTATTCAAAAATAGCTGGGACAGTACATTGACAGAAAACTGTTAGCGGTTCTAAATGGATTCAGAAGAGGACAGAGAACTAAGGGATATCATTGCTGATATTAGATCTTGGCTGAAAACAAAGAATACCACAAAAATGCTTACTTGTGCTCTATTCATTATGAAAAGGCTTTTGACTATGTGAATCATGACAAGCTATGGATACCATTGGAAAGAATGAGAATTCCAGAACACTTAACTGTGCTCACAAGGATCCTGTACCCAGACTAAGAGGCAATCATTCGAACAGAACAAAGGGACACTGAATGGTCTAAAATCAGGAAAAGTGTGTGCCAGGGTTGTATTCTTTCATCATACCTATTCAATCTGTACCTGAGCAAACACTCTGAGAAGCTATATGAATAAGAACATGACATCAGGATTGGAGAAAGACTCATTAACAACCTGTGATATGCAGATGATACAATCTTGCTTGCTGAAAGTGAAGAGGACTTAAAATACTGATTAAGATCAAAGATCATACATAGTCTTAAGTATGGATTGCATTTCAATATAAAAACAAAAATCCTTATCATGCACCAATAAATAACATCATAAGTGGAGAAAACACTGAGTTGTAAAAGACTTCATTTTGCTTGGATCCACAATTCACACTCAAGAAAGCAGCAATCAAGAAATTAAATGATGAAAAAACAAACAAGATGGTGGATCGGGTGGACGTATAGCAGAGAGCTCCGCCAACAACAACACAGAATACCCGACCAAGCAGGTTCAGGGCTGGTCCCAGAACTCTGAACCGCATATAAAGGAATACTTAGAAGGTTGGAAGGCTCACAGCTGGGGGAATTTGTGACAGAAGCAAGAAATCTATTGCTTTCAAGTTCGGTACAATTGGATGCTCCAGGAGCAGCCATCTTGGGTGAGACCACGTGGGGGAAGGATCGGAGCGGCCACAGACGCCTGGCAGAA
>NW_006408997.1:262573-315572 GCF_000296735.1 Chrysochloris asiatica | reverse complement strand
TAGCCTCATATGCATGGGAAAAGTTAGACAATGAATAAGGAAGACCATAGAAGAGTTAATGCATTAGAGTTATGGTGTTAGAGGAGAATATTGAAAGTACTGTGGAACTAGAAGAAAAAACACGTATATGTTGCAAGACATATAGACAGAATGTTCCTTAGAAGCAAAGACAGCAAGACTTTGCCTCTCATTTTTCAGACATATTATCAGGAGGGACCAATCCCTGGAGAAATACACTGTTGTTGTTGATGCTAAGTGCTGTCAAGTTGGTTCCAACTAACTGCAACCCTGCACAGAGTTTCCAAGGAGCAACTGGTAGGTTTGAACTGCTGACCTTTTGGTTCTCAGTCCAGTGCTGATCCTTCAGCACACCAGGAAAAACATAATATGCTTGGTAAAGTGGAGGGTAAGCAAAAAAGACCAAGACCCAAACAAGATGAATTGACAGCATGGCAGCAGCAATGGGATCAAATATAACTATGATTCTGAGGATAGCACAGGAACGGGCAGTGTTTCTTTTTGTTGTGCATAAGGGCACTATGAATCAGAACTGACTCAGTGGCAGCTAACAACAGAAATTCATGAGTATTCCAGAGGCAACCCTTCCGATTTCACAGTTTGATTAAAAATGATACTAACGAGAGGAACAAGCAAGATGGCGGATCTGGTAGAAGTGCAGTGAGGAGCTCCATCAGCAACAATACAGAATACCAGACCAAGCAGGCTCAGGGGATGGTGCCAGAACTCTGAATGACACATAAGGGAATATTTAGAAAGTTGGAAGGTTTACAGGGAATTTGCAGCAGAAGCAAGAAATCCATTGCTCAGAGGCTCCCAGAGCTGCCATTTTGGGAGAGACCAAGAAGGGGAAGGATCAGAGCAGCCATTGACACCTCACAGAACCGAAGAAGTAAAGGAAGAAGAGTGAAAAGGGAAGCCCATCTCCTGATCATATCTACCTTGAGGCAATCAGAAAGCATAAAAAAATACCAAAATACATACCCATCTAAGTATTAAGGCCACAGATAACTCCTGAATTGCCCAAAAAACAGAAGGAAATGACCGTATCAGCACATGTCCAGAAACAAGATAAAGTGACTGAGGCAAATGAGCTGGAAGTAGACCTACAATCCATACTGGAAGATGGGCAGGCTTTGGAAATGCATGAGAAGGAATTCAGTAAAATGATTATAAAATGCATCAAAACACTATACAATAGAATTGAGAAAAATAAGGAAGAAGTCAGGAGAGCACTACAGGAACAATCAAATAAAATAGAGCACTGGAAAAAATTCAAAACCTACAGAAAGTGGTCCAAATGATTAATAATAGAATATATCAGAAATAGACAATACACTGAAAGGGCAAAGGAGTAGAACTGAAGAGTTAGAAGCCAGAACTAGTGAGCTACATGATCAATCTCTCAACACTACTAAGACAGAAGAACAAACACAAAAAAGGATTAAAAAAATGTGAAGGCCTAAGATTCATGTTGAACAACATGAAGAGGAATAACTAAAGAATTATCGGCATTACGGAACAGGAAGAATCACACAAGTCCACAGAGGGGAGAGTTGAAGAGCTTCTCGAAGAAAATTTTCCTAACATCCTGAAAAGTGAGAAGATAACCATTCAGGAAATTCAACGAACCTCAGGAAGGACAGACTCTAAAAAACAATCATAAAGACATTTAACAATGAAGCTCTCCAAAATCAAAGATAAGGACAAAATCCTAAACGCAGCTAGGGAAAAGAGAAGTGTAACATACAAAGGGCAGCAAATCAGATTAAGCTCAGATCTCTCAACAGAAACCATGCGGGCAAGAAGACAATGGGGAGACATATATAAAACCCTGAAAGAAAAAATCTGCCACCGAAGAATCCTCTACCCAGCAAAGCTGTCAATCAAATGTGATAGCATAATCAAAACATTCCAGAATAAACAGAAGCTAAGGCACTTTGCCAAAGCTAACCCTGCTATGAAGAACATCCTAAAGGAAGTTTTCTGTGGACTGAGAACCAACAAGAACAGACAACTAGAGAATAACATACGTGGCAGCATCACCCTAAACTCAGTTGACAAATGAAAAGTCAAGAACAGAATTAAATTATAAGAACAGAGGGTCTGGGAGGTCAGTCTATGATCAAAACAGTGGCAATGTGAAAAAAGGTAAACAAAGAGGAAGAGAGATCCAGGTGGTGGGAAGGTCAGGTAGATTACAGGATAAAATAGAGGGAAGAGTTAATGGAATATAAGGTAACCACAACAATGGGGTTGGAGTGGGGGGTTTAGTTCAGGTGTTGGGGAGGGCAATACAAGAAGGGGGAGGAGGCAGAAGAACAAGATAGAGGAACACTGGGATAAGTTTGCATGTCCTAAGTGGGACAGATAATTAGTGATGCATGCTCAACCTTGGAACAACAGGACTCTGTGATACACAGGGATCTAGGCATAGTTTGAAGAGGAGAAATAATACTAAAATGCTTGACTGTCTTAGGAATATTGGTTTCCCTTACCAACTATTGTAAAATAGACATTTGAGTGGGATAGAAAGAATGCTGGGAAACATGATTACAAAAACTTGTAAGCTTGTCTTCAGCCTTTAACTGATTGGAATACCTAAAAGGTGTTCTAGAACATGCCCAGTGAAATGGGCCTCTTGCAAAGCATTTGCAGCATATAGGACCTTAGGTGGAATCCTCAGTCCTATCCAGAACTCCCACGAGCAAGGACAAGCAGACTAGCCTGGAACAACTACAGCGACAGAAGATACATCTTCAAAGAAAGATCATCAGGAAAATCCCAAAACAAAAATGTCAGCATGACTGGCTACTACAAGAATAAGCAAGCTGCACGCCAGGAAACCCTCAAGGCAGGCAATCAAGTTCCTTCAGGACAAACTCCCCTATAAGACTGAAACTTAAAGGGAACACACAAACAGGCATGTAAGCTTGCTGGGGACCACATCGGTCTACTGGTTAGTGGAAGAGGGGGAAAGGCAGCAATGAAGAAATGGGCTGAGTTCAACCACATTGACTGCTGTTGACCTCGAGATGAGAGAGAGAAGAGAAAGAGCTGGTTGGTCCAAAGTGTGGTGATACCTGAGGACATCTGAGCCCATGTACAAGGATGTAGCCACAGAGGGCTAGAGTTGAGAGTGAAGCATCCAAATGATATGAAGTGAAGGGAGATACACAAGGACACCCAAACTTGCACACAGTACCCATCTGACCTAGCCTCAATGGCTTGATAATCAGAACTCGAATAGAGGAAGATAACCAGAAAAAAAAAAAAAATTTTTTTCTTTTTGATAAAGGAAACAAGAGTAAATTGCTACAATTTGATGACTTATACTCATGGAGGTAGTAACTCTAAATACCAATAGAGAGGGAATGAGTCTTCACATCAAGTATCAATGCTATCCCCTCTGCACACGGGGTAGATAGAGACGGGCAACTTAGACTGTGGCTACCTAAAATGAGGGGCGATAAAGGCACAAAGTGACTGGCTTACAAGGTTTCAAGAGGGAGTTTAGTTTAAGAGTATGGGGGGGGGGTGGTGGAAAGAAAGAGTCCCCACTGAATAGATTTCATATGTCTAGGTGGGTCTGGTGAAAAGAGATGGGGATAAGATTCGTATGATTCAATAGTGAATAACTGTTACCATGACTAATTGCAACTGCCACAATCATAAAGGTAGAAGTTTTGTAACAAAAACAGGGGGAGTGATTAATATTACAGTCCAGAAACAGGACCCTAGGACCATCAAAGGAGAAGAGCACAAGCAGAATACAGAAGCTTATCCAGAGAAGCAGTGATGCCAGAGATAGAGGCAGAGACAGGGTCATGGAGAGGGGGAGTGGCTGAGGACTCTAGATTCATGGGAAGAGGGGAACTAACAGTTGGTGGCCAAGAGGCAGACTTGCAGAATGTGCCCTTTGAAGGTGCAAATTATTATATATGCATGAGTGGTTTTTTGTTTTGTTTTGTTTTGTTTTTAAAGCTAAAGTGGCTAGAGAGAGATATTATTAACTGATGACACATGGAGGGGATTATAATCATTGTAATGAAACAAGGTGTACGATTTGTTGAATGTAAAACTGATGATTTATGTCCTGTAAACTTTCACTCAATTCACAATAAAAACCTTAAAAAAAAAAAAGATACTAACAAGGACTTCTGGTTTGGGGGCAGAAGAAGCAGAGCCTCTACAGCTAAGGTACAAAAAACCAGACAAGGCACATTGCCAGAACAGGTCCAGAGCTTTAGATCTAATATAATGTGTGTGTGTGTGTGTGTGTGGCGGGGGGGGGGGGGTGTTGGGTAGAGAGACGCAGGTTCAGGTGTCCACCAGTGGAGAAGTCTGACTGTAGCAGGAATACATGACGGTTTCTGAATCGATTGGGACACTGCCGGCAGACCCCTCAGCCTGGGCTGAGCTCAGAGGGCGGGGCCACAGTCAAAGTCACAGAATGCTTGTGGAAAAAGAGGTGTGACTGTTTTTTCACTTTTCTTTCCTTTGCTCCCTTGTCCCACCCTCTCTGCCCAGCTTGAGAACCTTTAGGCAGGTGGGAGTGCACCCCCAAAATGGTCCAGAATTACACCCGCAGAGTACAATTTTCCCACGGTGCAAAGACGGAATCCCTGAAAGCCCCAGAGGTTCCACAGCTAATCCTTTGGCTGCTTCTTATGATGTCTGTCTGACTCTGGGATTTAGCACTAAAGATGACTCTCCTAATCAGGCAGGACCCTTTATTCCTGCCTTACCTAACAAGACACAGCAGATCTGGCCATACAGCCAAAATGTATTTGTACCTTACAAAAACCCAACATAAAAGGCAAGAGCCAACACCAACTACTACATATAAAAACTCAAACCATTTTAAGAATTATGCTGTGCATAAGCAGATACCTAACTGATCTTTTGAGATAAAAATAGAGGATAATCTTTCTTCCATTCATTTCTCAATATCTATCTGCGCACCTCCACAGTGGTAACAGTCTGCTACAGTTCTGTTTTTATTTTTGTGTGTTGTTTTTTGTTTAGGCTTTTATCTTACTGTGTTTCTGGTTTTGGTCCTTTTGGTCTTACTTTCTTCCTAGGAGTGGGAGCTTTCTCTTCCTACGTTACCCAAGAAGAGACAGCAATCATATCCAAATAGCCAAGCTACAAGCATACCCCATAACATCCCACCATCCAGACAGGAGCCAATACCAGCTGCTAGGCATTACACAGTAGCCAATATTTGTTAAGATAGCTTGCAGTTAAGTAATAAGAGACGTGAAAAGGGAAGCCTATCTCCATATCACATCCACCGAGACACTCAGTAAGCATAAACAACACAGCAACATACATTCATTTAATTATTGAAAATGCGTCTAACTATTGAAATTGTCCAAGAAAACAACAACAAAAGATCTTAGCACATGTCCAGAAACAGAAAAGACTAACTGAGACAAATGAGCTGGAGGCAGACATAGAGTTCCCATTAGAAGAAGAACAGGCTTTGTATCTGCCTGAGAAGGAATTCAGAAGAATGATATGAAGACAAATCCAAATGCTTCACAGAGGGCTGGAGGATAATAAAGAAGTCAGGAAAGTGCTATAGGAGCAATCAAACAAGATAGATACAGCATGGGACCAATTCAAAACCTGCAAAATGAGGTCCAGATGATTAACAGAATATCAGAAATGGGAAATACACTGAAAGGGCAAAGGAGTAGAACTGAAGAAATGGAAGCCTGAACCAGCGAGCTGGAAGAAAAATCTCTAAATACTGCTAAAATAGAAGAGCAAGTAGAAAAAGGGATAAAGCAATCTGAAGAGAGAATAAGACTCATGTTGGATAACATGAAGAGGAATAACTTAAGAATTACTGACATTTTCTGGAACAGGAAAAATCACAGCAACTAGAAGAACAGAAGATACTTCTTGAAAGAAAAGACCAGCAGGAAAAATAAAAAACAATAATGGCAGTTTGACTGACTACTACAAGAACAAGCAAGTTGTTTGCTGGAGAGCCATCAAGGCAAGTGGTTGGGTGCCCTCAGGGTAAACCTACTTCCAGGACTCAGACTCAAGGGGAATACATGAGCAGGCATGTGGTCTTGCTAGTGACCATGTTGGTCTACTGCTAAGGGAGAGTAAGGGGAAAACAACAATGAAGTTGTGAGCTAAGGCCGACCACATTCAATAGACTCCTGCCAACCTGAATAGAGACCTGTTTGGCCAGCAGTATAGTGAGACCTGGGTACTCCGGAGCCCAGGGACATAGCCTGAGAGGACTAGAGTGGAAAGTGAAGTCTCCAGCTGATATGAAGTGAGGGGAGATGCACAGGAACACCCATACTTGTAGATAGTACCCACTTGACCTGGCTTCAATGACTGGATGATCAGAACTTGACTAGAAGAAAGAAGAGGAAAAAAAAAAGAGTAATTCACTACAATTTGATGAACTTGACCTATACTTATGGATGTAGTAGCTTAAAAGAGGGAACAAATCTTTACAGCAAGGATCATTCCTACCCCCTTGGTACACAGGGTTGACAGGGATAGGGAACTTAAACACTGGCTACCCCAAATGGGGAACTACAAAGGCACAAAGTAACTAACTGGCTTACAAGCTTTCAAAAGGGAGCCTAGTTTCAGAGCGTACAGGGGAAGGTAGAATATCCAATGAGTGGTTCCAACCTGTCTGGATGGGTGAAAGGAGATGGGGTAAGACTCTTGTGGTTCAATAGTGAATAATTGCTATCAGGACTAACTGTGAGTGTTGCAAATGTAAAGCTAGACATTTTGTAACATAAGGAGGGGAGTGGTTGATCTTACAGTCCAGGATTGGAGGCCCCTGGGACCTTCAAGGGAGAAGAGCAGAGTGCGGGACCCTATCCAGAGAAGCAGTGACACCAGAGATGATGACATGGAGAGATAGAATGGTTGGGGACTGTGGACTCAGGGAGGGAGAGGGGCTGTATGTTGATGACTCGGGGGCAGGCTTGTGGAGTGTACCCTTGGTTGTTTGAATGGTTATATGTTCCTGAGTGCTTCAGTATACATCAAAAAACAAAAAAACAAAAAACAAACAGAGGGAATGGAAGCAAATGCTGTTGAATGATGATGCATGGAGGGGAATGTAATCATTGTAATGAAACGAAATACAACAGGATGAATGTAAAGCTGATGTTCTCCCATGTAAACCATCAATTAACAAATAAAAACTCAATTAAAAAATAAATGAATAAATAAGGCAAAAAAAATCATTTATTTCAATGCACAAATCTGCTAAAAAAAGATCTCTTTAGGGAATAGAAGCAAACACTGTTGAAGATGATGCATGGAAAGGATTGTAATCATTGCAATGAAACAAAATATTGATAGGATGAGTGTAATACCAAGGTTCTCCCATGTAAACTATCACTCAATTCACAATAAAACCTTAATTAAAAAATAAGTAAATAAGTGAAAATAAATAAGGTAAGAAAGAAAGGAAGGAAGGAGAGAGAGAAAGCGAGAAAGCAAGAAAGCAAAAAGCAAGAAAGCAAGCAAGCAAGCAAGAAAGAAACCAAGTGACATTTCAATGCACAGATCTTAAGTGGTCTTCAGGTTTTCAATTACAGGCTTAAGAAACAAACTGTACATGTGATTAAAAAATCTAACTCTTCATAGGTATTCCATAAGGAAGCAACCCAAATCTCCATCAATGATGACCAAATGAAAGAATAAAAGAAAATGGGGAATAGTCAGCTGATAGCTTGACATGACCAAACCACAAGATTCTTTGGAAATATGAAATGAAGTAATTAAATATGCTTTGATATGAATGAACTTTAAAAAACATTTTGCTAGGTGAAATAAGACACTCACAAGTCTTTTTATATAAAATGTCCAGAATAGACAAATTCATAGAAACAGAAAGTAGATTAGTAGGTTCCAGGAGCTAGGGGAAAGAGGGAATGGAGAGTGACTGCTACTGGGTACATGGTTTATTTTGGGGTGATGATAATGCTCCAAAATTAGAAAGCAATAATGGTTGCATAATTGTGAATACACTAGAAATCACTAAATTGTATATTCTAAAAGGTTGAGTTTTATGTTGTTGTTGTAAAGTGCTGTCAAGTCAGTTCCAACTAATAGTGACCCTATATAGGGTTTCCAAGGAGCTGTTGGTGGGTTTGAATTGCCTATATTATGACTCACAGTCCAGCGCTGATCCAACAGCTCCATACCAGTAGTCCTGAGTTTTATAGTATATAAATTATATCTCAATGAAAGTTTATTTTTTTAAAAGCGATTATTATGCTTTCAGAGTAAAATTAGCTGAAATAGTTGTTGTCAGAGTTATTGTTGTTGTTAAGTACCGTGGAGTTGGTTCCGACTCACAGTGACCCTGCACAGAGTTTCCATGGTTGCAAATTTTTATGGGAACAGAAAGCCTCATCTTTCTCCCGCGGAACAGCTGGTAGTTTCAAACTGCCGACCTTGAGGTCAGCAGCCCAATTTGTAACCACTACGCTACCAGAGCTCCTTAGTTGTTGTCAATAGTGTGGGCTAATTTTAGATGAGGATAAAGACAAGACAGTTAATCATTTAACTGCTGAATGACTTGCACAGTTAATACAAGTCTTTTCTTATTGCCTATTACCTGGTTAGTTTGGCATTTACATGACACTGAATATTTTTCAAGGACCGCCTATCCCACACAAAAAATAATCCATTTTCATGGTTTAACACAGGAAGAATTGCTCTTCTTATGAATTTATGTGGCGCTGTAGGTTAATGTAATGGACTGCAAAGTCAGTTTGAACTACAAAGTCTAGCCCACCAACCGCTCCTCGGAAACCCTCTACAGGGTCCCTATGGATCAGAACTAACTTGATGGCACTTAACATCAACAATAACATTATGAACTCAAAACACAACATGTTTAAAAGCAAATTTTTGTCACAAGCTTACGATGTATTCTAAACATTACAATAAAATCAATGAAACATTCCAAAGCACAAAGCAGAGCATATTTTTTAAAGACCCAAAAATGTTCCTGAAAAGCTCCTTACTAGTTGCTGTTAAATCAAGGTATTCTCTTTCAGCTGTCAAAATTCTAGAATTGATTCGTGGAACAACATTTGGCTGATTCATGATATATTCAACCACATCTTGATCATGAGACAGTTCACCCTATAGGAAGAAAACAAAAGTGGTGGGAGTGCTATTAAATTCACATATTTAAAAAAAATTATTAGGAACTAAAAATCCAATTAGCTTTATACTGCATCTTTATACTTGTTAGGTGCTGTCAAATCGGTTCATATTCAAAGCAACCCCATGCACAACAGAATGAGACCACTGGTTGGGTCTTGCGCCATCTTCACAATTGTTATATTTGAGCCCATTGTTGCTGCCAGAGTGCCTGTCCATCTAGTTGGAGGTATTCCTCTATTTCACTGACCCTTCACTACCAAATATGATGTCATTCTCCAGGGATAGATTCCTCTTGACACTACATTCAAAGAACGATAGGCAAAGTCTCACCATCCTCACTTTTAAGGAACAGGCTAGTTGTACTTCCTCAAAGGCAGACTAGTTTGTTCTTCTGGCACTCCACAGTACTTTCAATATAAATTGGTTTTCCTTGCTGTTGTTACAAGCCTTCACATGCGTTCTGACACATAGTGTACTTGGGTTTATGAGGCTTTAAATCTTTGCAGGAGCAAAAAGCCTCATCTTTCTCCTGCAGAGCTGCTAGTGGGCTCAAATCACCAACCTTGTGGTTTTAAGTCCCATTGTTCTTATGGGACCACAACATGCTCAGTCTTCCTTGTAGGCATATAGTTACTATCCTCTCACAAACAGCATCATAGTTCAAAATATGTCTTGAAATGCTCTTTTTGATAAGGAATGTGATGCCATATCTATTCATTTGCCATTTCAGGCATAATATATCATATGATCTGTATGTGTTCCATTTCATTTTTGATGACTTAAACTTATCCTAGATTCATACTTTGTACATTCCACAGTCTGATTATTAATGGATGTTTGCAATTGTTTCTTCTCATTTTGAGTTGTGCCCCATCAGCAACTGAAGTTCCCAAAAGTTTGACTGCATCCCTACTATCAAGGTCAACTTTACTTGAGGAAGCAGTTCTTCCCCAGTCATATTTTGAGTGCCTTCCAACCTAAGGGGATCATCTTCTGGCACTGCATCAGACAATGTTTTGCTGCTCTTCATTTGGTTTTCCACAACTAACCATTCAGAAGTGATCAACCTGTCCTCCCTAGACTGTCTTAGTTTGGAGACTTTTCTGAAACCTGTCCACCATGGTGGACCCTGCTGGTACTGAAATACTAGTTGCTTCCAGTCTCACAGCAACACACAAGTCACCACAATACAACAACTGACAGACAAATTGTGTCTCGATAGCCTAGATGTAAACAAATTCCTACAAAGACACAAACAGCCAAACTGACTAAAGAAATAGGGAATCTAAATAAACCTATGCCAAATAAAGAGATTGAATTAGTTAAAAAAATAAAAATAAAACTTCACACTAAGAAAACCCAGGTAGAGATAGCTTCACTAAGAAATTCTAGAAAATATTTAAAGAATACTCACAAACTCTTTAAAATTATAGAAAGAAACATGTTCCAACTCATTCAATGAAGCTAGTGTTACACTAACAGCAAAACGAAAACCAATGAATTATATACTTTAAAAGGTTGAGTTTTATGGAATGTAACTCACATCTCAATAACAGATATACATATATATAAAATAATTGCAACAGTTAATCTTTCCTAAGTCAAAATTTCTTATAAGTAGAACAAGCATCTGTTAGAACGATTAAGTTATTTAGAATCTTTAAAATAAGTATTCAATGCTGAATGCAATAAAATTAACTATTTAAAATACAATATACAGGAAAGTTCATGAATATATATATATATATTTTATCAGGACTTGCTAGGAGTCTACATTCAGGTCACTACTGGTGTATAGAAAAAAAAGAGTGTTGCTTAAGGATTTGTACAGCTTATTACAGAGACTGTATATAAAAATGTTGAAAACATTCTTAAAGTACCACTCACCAAGTACACTGCTCTTTGGAAGAAGGTTGTTGTCTCCAAGATTTTGTGCATTGTGATGGTTTCCAATTCATCAGGATCTAACTGTTCCTTTTCAAAGGGCATCCCATTGAACAGAACCACAGGCAGTAGACCAAGCCCAGTCTGTTCATAGTAGGCTCTTGCTTCCTGAAATATAAAAGATCATTTGTTGTTGTTGTTATGTGCCATTGAGTCGGTTCCGACCCATAGCGACCCTGTATAGGGTTTCTGAGGGTGTAAATCTTTACAGGAGTAGAAAGCCTCATCTTTCTCCCGCGGAGCAGCTGGTAGTTTCGAACCGCTGACCTTAAGGTTCGCAGCCCGATTCGTAACCACTACGCTACCAGAGCTCCTTATAAAAGATCATAAAAATGCATTTTTATTCTTCTTGAGGTAACTAGAACAAAGGTTTTCTTCCATGTCTGTTCTAAGAGGGGAAATAAAAAATTCAACAGAAATATGATCATGAAAAAAAAATATCTATAGCAATTTATAAAAATCAAGCAGACATTATAGTTAAGATACTACTGTGTAAATTTGAGAATGAATTATTGGGATTTTGTAATATAACTAAACTTTGCAAACAGAAGTGAAGGTTTTTTTGTGTGTGCGTGCTCTATTTTTAGCAACTTAGACTACCAAACCAAATTTCTATACACCTAGGATTCCTAGTGTGGCACTGTAGGATCAGCACTGGTCTGCAAATAACAATAATGGGAGTTCTAACCCATGAGCTGCTCCTCGGTTCCTATTAAGTTGGAACCAACTCGACGGCATTTAACAACAACACAAGTGTAATGGGTTATAGGTTGGGCTGCTAACTACAAGGTCAGCCATTTGAATTTAACAGCCATTCCGCAAAAGAAAGATAAGTTTTTCTGCTCTTATAAAGATTTATAACCTCAGAAACCTTCTATAAGGTTTCTATAAGACAAAACTGAATAGATGGCATATAAGCACAACCACCATCACCACTACAAGCCTTCTAAAGTAACAACTGAGTCCTGGTATGATGCTGTAGGATAAGCACTGGACTGCTAATTGTAAGGTGGGCAGTTCAACCCACCAGCTACAATTTGGACACTCTACAGAGTTACTTTAAGTCAAAACTGACTCAACGTTACTTAGCAACAACAGCCAACACTAAGGAGCCCTGTTAGCATAGTGGGTTAAGAGTTAGGCTACTAACAGCAAGGTTAGCAGTTCAAACCCACCAGTCATTCCTCAGAAACCCGACACACAACTGCTATGAGTTGGAACAGATTAATACTAGACTGTTGGCACATAACAAAAACAATAGCCATACCAGTGGAAACCACAGTGGTGCAGTAAGGTAAGCAATGGTCTGCTAACCAAAAGTTCAGTGGTTCAAATCCATCAGCTGTTCTACAAAGAAAGATGAGGTTGTCTGCTCCTATAAAGATTTACAGTTTTGGAAATCTTATATAGTCATGATGATTTGGAACCAACTCAATGGCATCTACCAACAATGGGGAAGCCATGGAGACTATAGAAGCTCAGGGGTACTCTATCATAGACTCAGGGCTTTGCTATGAGGCCTATCTCCCATCTCTTCTACAAGACCTTGTCTGATAAATCACCTGGTACTTCTCTCTGCTCACTTGCTTCATATTAACCATAATTTGGCCCCATGTCATATGGGTAACAAATATACCTTATTTATATTATTACCAAGTTATTCAATGCCCTTGGATCCCAGTGACTCTGTAGGATAAGCACTGGACTGCTAGCTAACCACAAGGTCAATAGCTTGAGCCCAGGAGCTGTTTGGCAAGAAAAAGATGAGGCTTTCTGCTCATCTAAAGATTTACAGTTTTGAAAACCTTACACAGGGTTCTGATGACTAAGAACCAACAGTCACTTAGCAACAATCCAAATCCCTTGGCAAGTCACAAACAACGTACATTTGCAGATATCTATAGATTCACTGGAGTTCTGGTATGGCACGGTAAGATAGTGCACTGCACTGCTTACCTTAAGGTTGGCAGTTCAAACCCAACAACTGCTCCTTGGAAACCTCATACAGAATAGCTATGAGGCAGATCCAACTCGATGGCACTTAACAACAGTAACAATCCAATCCCCTTGGCTAACCACAAACACCTCATATTTACAGAGACCTGTTGTTGTTAGATGTCATCAAGTCAGTACCGACTCATAGCACAGCAGAATGAAACATTGCCCGATCCTGGGCCGACCTCACTACTGTTGCCATGCTTGATCCCACTGATGCTGCCACTTTGGCAATCAATCTCGCTAGAGGTATTCCTCTTTTTCTCTGACCTTCCATCTTGCCAAACATGATATCCTTCTCCAGCGACTGCTCCCTTCTAACAATATGTCCAAAGTATGAGAGACGAAGTGTGGACATTCTGGCCTCCAAGGAACACTTGGGCTACACTTCTTCCAACACAGATCCGTTGATTCTTTTATCAGCCCATGGCACTTTCAATATTCTCCTCCAGCACCATAACTCAAAAGCATCATTTCTGCTACGGTCTTCCTTATTCACTGCCCAGCTTTCACATGCAAATGAGGTTATTGAAAATACCATGGCTTGAGTCAGGAGCACCTTAGTCTTCAAGGTGACATCTTTACTCTTCAACACTTTAAAAAGGTTTTGTGCAGATTTTCCTAATGTAGTATGTCGTTTGATTTCTTGACTGCTGCTTCCGTAAGTGTTGATAGTTGATCCAAGAAGAATGAAGTCCTTGACAACTTCAATCTTTTCTCCATTGATAAGAATGTTGTTTATTGCTCCAGTGGTGAGGATTTTTGTTTTGTTTACATTGAGATGCAATCCATACCAAAGGCTGTGCTCTTTGATCTTCATCAGTAAATACTGAAAGTCCTCTTCACTTTCAGCAAGCAAGGTTGTATCATCTGCCTATCGCAGATTATTAATGAGTCTTCCTCCAATCCTGATGTCGTGTTTTTCTTCATACAACCCAGCTTCTCGGATTATTTGCTCAGCATACAGGTTGAGTAAGCATGGTGAAAGAATACAAACCTGTTGCACACCTTTCTTATTTTTTAAATAAATGTTTTATTGTGAATTATGTGATAGTTTACATGGGAGAACATTAGTTTTACATTTATCCTATCGTATATCGTTTCATTGCCATGGTTATACTCCCCTCAATGCATCATCAACCAACCAAAGGGTATACCCTGAAGCCTGCCCCCCAACACTCCCCATCCCCCGGTCATCAACACACAGCCCCACTCCCTCTCTGGATCTCAAGTCCCCAGCTACTCCATCTCTTGGACATCATTGTTTCTGCCTCCATCTCAGGCAACAATGATTCTCTGGGTAGGGTTCCGCTCTCGGTTCTTCTCCACTGATAGTCCTAGGGAGCTCCACTCCTAGACTGAAAAGTTAATCACTCCCCTCCTTGCTATAAAACATCTACTTTAACATTTCCAACCCTCACAATCAGTCCTGATAACAATTATTCACTATTGTATCACAAGAGACCTATCTGCATTTCATTTCATCAGCCCTGCCTAGACAGATTGGATACTACTCACTGGAGAGTCTACCTTCCTCCATGCCCTCTGGATCTAGGTTCCCTCTTGAAAGTTTGTAAGCCAGTCACTTCTGCCTTTGTAGCTCCCTCCCCCACCCTTTTTGGGTAGCCAATGTCCAAGTTGCCCATCCCTGTCTACTCTGTGTGTAGAGGGGGTAGGAATGATTCTTGCAGTAAGGATTTGTTTCCTGTTTTGAGCTACTGCATCCATAGGTGTAGGTCAAGTTCATCAAATTGTATCAGATTAAGCTTTTTTCCCTCTTCTGGTTGAGCGCTGGTCATCCAGTCATTGAAGCCAGGTCAAGTGGGTATTATCTGTAAGTGTGGGTGTTCTTGCGCATATCCCCTCTCTTCTTATCAGCTGGACGCTTCACTCTCCACTCTGTGGCTGTGTCACTGACTCTGGGCCCAAGAGACACTGCTGACCGACCATGTCTCAACCCGGGTTCACAGGAGTTTATTGAACATTGTAGGGCTTATCTTGCCACTTCATTGCTGTTTTTCCCTCACTTCCCCTTATGGGTGACGAGCATGGTCACCAATCAGAGCATGTATTCCCATTGAGTCTTAGTCTTGGAAGAGGGTTTGCACTGAGGGGACCTGACCACTTGCTTTGATGTCTCCTGGGCAAGCAACTTGCTTGCTCTTATAGTAACAGTCGGTCTGCCTCTATTGTTTTGTATTTTTCCTGTAGGTCTTTCTTTCAAGAAGTATCTTCTGTTCTTCTAGGCACTCCAGTCTGGTCTGCTTGTCCTTTCAAGTGTAAACTTCCTATCTCTGAAGATCTGGATGTGGTTCAGGCTTCCACCTATAGTCTTTTGTAATGCAGAGGCTCCGCAGGAAGCCTCCTTCACTGGGTACTTTGTAGCCCCATTTTTGGTATTCCAATCAGTTATAGGCAGAAGATGGACTTACAAGCTTTCCATGGTGATGTTTCTGGCTATTCCTTTCTCTCCCCCTCCAGTGTCTATAATATAATGCATGGAAAACGAAGATTCAAAAGACAGCCAAGCATCTTAACATTATTCCCTCCTTTTCCCCATTCCAACCATGTCTCAATCTCTGTATACCAGAGCCCTGTTGTTCCAAGGTTGTGTATACATCATTATTTACCTCTGTCCCATTTAGCCCATTCAAACCTGCCTAATTGTTCTCCCATCTGCTTTGTTCTTCCATTCCCCTCTCCCTTCTTGTATATTGCCCCCTCTGTAGCACCCAAACTATCCTGTCTATTCCCTGCCCTGTGCTCCACCTTCCCCTCCCTCATTTCACCCCTCCCCTACATCCTAGCAAGCAGCAAAGAATCCACTTTAGTGGATTACTATGGGTTATTTTTCTTAGTCTTTTACAGTAGTGGTCCTATGCAGTATTTCCTCTTTTGTGACTGACTAAGTTCACTCAACATAATGTCCTTAAGGTTCATCCACATTAGGTGGTGGCATGCAGCTTCCTTGTTATTGGTCAAGGTAGTATAATATTCCATTGTGTATATGTACCACAGTTTGTTTATCCATTCTTCAGTTAATGGGCACTTTGGCTGTCTCCATCTTTTTGCTATTGTAAATAGTGCAGCTATGAACATTGGTGTGCATATATCTTGTCATGTTGTGGCTTGTTTTTTTTGTGGGTAAATATCAAGTAGAGGAATTGCTGGATCATAAGGTATTTCTATTTTCAACCTTCTGAGGAAGCACCATATTGCTTTCCAGAAAGGTTGGACCATTTTGCAGTCCCACCAGCAATGCAGGAGTGTCCCAGTCTCGCCACATCCCCGCCAGCATTTACTGATCTCTGGTAGTGTAGTGGTTATGAATTGGGCTGCAAACTGCAAGGTCAGCAGTTTGAAACTACCAGCTGCTGTGCTGGAGAAAGATGAGGCGTTCTGCTCCCGTAAAGATTAACAGCCTCGCAAACCCTGTTTAGGGTCACTATGAGTCTGAATCGACTCCACGGCACATAACAACAACAGCATTTTTTTTAAAAAATTTTTTTCATAATTATCTATTTTATTCAGATAGCAGTCTGGTCACATATGGTCCAAGAATAGTAAACCAAATATAATTAGAGGGTAAAGATTGGTCTTCAAATGTCATAGCCAATGATGCCATGCTTGCCTATGATCTCGCTGATATAAAACCACATCCACAACTCAGTGGCCACCAAACCATTCAGCAGAGCTTCCTTAACTGTGAGTTATTTGAAGCAACCAGTTTTAGCACTATTGATTATTTTTTTCAGGTTCTGAACAGCTGTAGGGATCTCAGCAGGGGTTGGAGGAACCAGCTCCAACTTGGCATAGTGCCAAAATGTGGCCAATTGAGGCTTCGAGTAAGTCACAGCAGCATGTGTTTACCATCGCCGAAGCCTTCTCCACCAGGTTACGGATAAACTGGGCCATGGTTCTAGGGTGGAAAGCCCATTTCCCTGACCTCTACATTTTTATCTTTGTTGTTATTGTTGGTGTGAGATGGTATCTCATTGTTGTTTTAATTTGCATCTCTCTAATGGCTAGTGATCGTGAACATTTCTTCATATTGTGTACTGGCTGTCCGGATCTCTTCCTTGGTGAAGTGTCTGTTCATGTCCTGTGCCCACTTTTTAATTGGGTTATTTGTCTTTTTCTTGTAGAGGTGTTGTAGTTTCCCATATATTTTAGAAATGAGTCCCTTGTCTGATGTGTCAATACAAAAGATTTTTTTCCCATTCCGTGGGTCCCTTTTTACTCTTCTGGTGAAGTCTTTTGATACACATAAGTTTTTAATTTTTAGTGTGTCCCACTCATCTATCTTGTCTACTTTTGTTTACGCACACCTTTCTTAAGTTTAAACCATTCAGTGTTCCCATGCCCTGTTCGAACAACTGCCTCTTGGTCCATGTACAGAGTTCTCATGAACACAATAAAGTGTACTTTGCAATGTTGTCCATAGCTTGTCATGATCCACACAATCGAAAGCCTTTGTGTAGTCAATAAAGCACAGATAAACATCTTTCTGGTGTTCTCTGCTTTCAGCCAAGATCCATCGGACATCAGCAATGAAAGCTCTCATTCCACAGCCTCTTCTGAATCCGGCTTGAACCTCTGGAAGTTCTCTGTCATCCTATATATAGGGTCACTATGAGTTGAAATAGATTCGATCATGCTTAACAACAACAACATAGGGAGGAAATACAAACAGTGTATCCAACAAGAATAGCCTTGTCAGGTAATTCACTGTACTACACTAACATTTCTCTGAAGAATCTGGAACTCTGATTTACACCAAGCCAAAACAGCAGTTTGAGTGTCAAGTTCTGTTCTTTACAATGATGGTTGATTTTAATGGACACAAATTTGTGTTCTTTGCAATGATCTTTGATTTTAATGAAAAATAAAGAAGAAGTCTGAAGGGGAAATATTAGGGTTTTAGTGCAGTGAATTACTTCATATGTCTCTTCTTGCCCAAACTTTATTTTTGCTGATGGGTCAGCGTAAGAAAAGATGGGGGAAGATGCTGATGGATTACGACTCAGTTGTGAATAAATGTTAACAAGGTTACTTGTGAAAACCTGAAACTCTAACATGATAATAAAATGAGTTGTTTCAGCAGCCAGCTATGAGTGGAATACATTCTTTGTACCTTCAGATCCTGTACCTTGAACCTGTTCAACACAGAGACAGAAAGCTGTAAGACTGGAGTGGCAGAGGAGCAGCAACAGAACCAAGAACCAACCCATGTGGCAGAGTGGTGTGCTTTCCAGCCCACAGAACAAGTAATGCTGAATGGCTTTGGGCAGAAGGCTTACTTACAGAATGGCGTGCCTATTAAATTCCCTAACAAACCCTATAACTCTGAATATGGTGTCTGAGTTCTGTGCAGCTATTGCAATTAATTTTGCTGTGAGATGGATGATAAGTGCCACATTGTTTTAGGAAGGGTTATAGGGTGGATGGGTTATGGTTTCTCAATGAAATTCTGGTAGGACAGCTCTTGCTTGCCCTCAAATAATGAGCAGTAACACTGTAATGATGGGAAAAAATTCCTCAGAATAGCTTACGTGGCCTTTTTTTTTTAACCAATGAAGTTTTAAAATTTCTTTTTAACTCTTCCTAAAAAGTCCTAGTGATTGTCCTGTGCCCTTAAGAATATCTATCAAGATTACCCCTTTGGATGAAGTTGCCATAACCTTCTTACATGACTTCTCTGTCTTGAATTTAACTGGATCGGTAAATCTCCTCAGAAGCTGAGGACTTGATAGGACCTGTGCTGTGGACTGTACTGTGAAACCAAGACTTGTGTCCAATTTCAATTTGTTCCATAAAGCCATTTTCATTAGCTTCAATTTTGCTTTAAAGCCTGATGGAAAGATCAGATCTTTGAACTAAAAGATCACACAGCTGTGACACTCATGAGCTGAAACTTTGCTGAGACCAAGACAGTCACTTAAAATTTAAAATCCCAAACCATGTGAGATCCCATCTTCAGTAACTATCTCATCAACGGCAATCCTATGATCTTCTTCCACCAGTTTCTTGACTTTACCCACAGTTACTTTAAAGCTAATGGTCTTCCCTCTCTTGGCTTTGAGGTCTCCATGACCTTCCTTAAAATGCTTGATACATCTGAAACCTGTTATTTTACATGGGTAAGCATTTCCATAAACTTGCTACAATGCTTCAATAATTTGGAGAGATGTCCATTCCAGTGTTGAGAAAATGTTGATATTAGCTCTAACCTAATGAGGGAATTTGTCTGCAACTATCCAGGGATTGCAAAGACATGTTTAAACAGATTTTGTTTCGAATAGACAGTTTTGTTTCAAACTTCAATTCTGGAGCAAACACAAATGTACAAATTTAAATGAACAATCAAATTTCACAATACATTATCAGAATTTTCAATTAAATGGTCAGTATGATAAATCAATTAACAAGCATTATTTATAGGCAAAATCTTATAATGAACCACTCAAGAGTAATTGATATTGAAGGAGGTGGCAAGATAAGTGGTCTAGGCAGAAAGGCTAGACCTCTACAAAAAAAATAGGGAAACACAAATGAAACAGATGGGAAAACAATTAGGCAGGTTTGCATGGGTTAAGTGGAAAAGAGGTAAAAAACATATGCACAACATTTGTCTTCTGCCTATAACTGATTGGAATACCTAAAATGGGGCTACAATGTGCCCAGAGAAAGAGGCTTCCTGCAGAGCATCTGTATTACATAAGCTCATAGGTGTAATGTTGAACAGCATCCAGAATCTTCAGAGGTGGGAAATTTCCACTTGACAGGAAAAGCAGACCACCCTGGAGAGGCTAGAAAAACATAAGATATTTCTTGAAAGAAAGACCTACAAGAAAAATACAAAACAAAATAGACAGACCAACTGATTACTACAAGAACAAGCAAGTTGTTCGCCCAGGAGACATCAAGGTAAGTGTTCGGGTCATCTCAGAGCAAACTCCCTTCCAAGACTAAGACTCAATTGGAATACACGCTCTGATTGGTGACCACGTTCGTCACTGATAAGGGCAAGTGAGGCAAAAACAGCAATGAAGCTGTGAGGTAAGCCCTACAACGTTCAATAGAATCCTGTGAACCTGGGTGGAGACCTGGTTGGCAAGCAGTATGGCAAGACCTGGGGACTCATCAGCCCAGAGTCAGTGACAAAGCCACAGAGGACTAGAGTGAAGAGTGAAGCATCCAGCTGATAAGAAGAGAGGAGATATGCACAAGAACACCCACACTTGCAGATAATACTTACTTGACCTGGCTTCAATGACTAGATGATCAGAGCTCAGTTAGAAGAAGAAAGAAGAGGAAAAAAAGAGTAATCTGATACAATTTGATGAACTTGACCTATACCCATGGGTGCAGTAGCTCAAAAGAGGGAACAAATCTTTACAGCAAGGATCATTCCCACCCCCTCCATACACAGAGTAGACAGGGATGGGCAACTTGAATATTGGCTACCCAAACTTGGGGGGCAGGGCGCTACAAAGGCAAGAAGTGACTGGCTTACAGGCTTTCAAGAGGGAACCCAGATCCAGAGGGCGTGGAGGAAGGCAGACTCTCTACTGAGTTGTATCAAATCTGTCTAGGCAGGGATGATGAAAGGAAATGCAGACAGGTCTCTTATGATATAATAGTGAATAATTGTTATCAGGACTGATTGTGAGGGTTGGAAATGTAAAGGTAGACATTTTGTAAGCAAGTAGGGGAGTGATTAACTTTCCAGTCTAGGAACGGAGGTCCCTGGGACCATCAAGGGAGAATGGAGAGTGGGACCCTACCCAGAGAAGCAGTGAAGCCAGAGATGGAGGCAGAGACAATGACGTGGAGAGATGGAGCAGCTGGGGACTTTAGACCCAAAGAGGGAGAGGGACTCTGTGCTAATGACCAGGGAACAGGCTTGCAGGGTATACCCTTTGGTTGGTTGATTGCGGGGAGTCCTGCTCTCCACGGGGGTCGTGGGACACGAGTGGATACGCGGAATCGTTGGATGAAGAAATGAATACAATTCGTGAGGCTTTTCAGCTTGCTGTGCTGTCTGGTTGTTCTCTCCAGCCTCTGCCCTCTGCTTCTACCTCCTTCTGCCAGCACAGCTCAGCAAGTCTTTATTTTTTATACTTAAAACTACACAGTACATAATTAATTACAACTTGGTTCTATTCTTTAATTATTACACAGTTAATCACAACATTCTTGCACCTGGTCATTAGACAACTTTGACAAAAATATTTCTGTAATGTTCAAACTGACTTTCATCTCTTTTCTCAGCATGTGATAAACGGTTTCTTCTTGTTTCCACTTAAAGATTAAGTCAAACCTTACACAAATCATTGCTACTTATCAGACTACCGATTACACTTTCTTAGTAACATAAGTTTCTACTAATCATTAATGCTTGCACTACCTCATTATTCCTACTGACTAATTATCAACTTTCTATCCTACATAATGTATTATTATTTTTATAATAAAGGTATAACTAACATCTACTTATTTATTTTTCTAAAGTATTCATTAAATTGCTTGGAAGTAATTTATATGGCATAAAGCCCAACCTGGCTAATTGCTACAGGAAGTATAGATTATTAAATCAAAACTATCTTTCACTTAAGTTCATTATTTTCTGCCTGTTTACACAGGGGCTTGTATGTAGGGGTTTGAGAATTCTGGCTAGTAACTAATTGTGGTGAGGTCTATGGGAGTAGGTCAGCTTGACTCTAATATGTTATCTGCTTTTGTGGCCTCACAAATGCAGTTACTTAGGTTTTCTAATGAAAGGGAGTAATTTACACAATTTCCCTTCGTATTCAATCCATCAAAGCTGAAAGCAATTGCTGCTAAGCTAGTTTTTCCTAAGGTTTGTAGAATTCATAATGAAAGGCTGTGAATATGGCCATATTATATATTTTTATAAGTAAATTCAGGAATACTTTAAAGGGAAAGTAGAAAACGACTTCTGAAAGTCATCTGTCTCAGAAAATGACTTTTCTTATTTGCTGGACTGTGTCAAGCAGCAAATGGAAGCTGTCCTCTATCCTCAATGGCTCCCAGCCGTTGATGATTCATGAAGGGGACTGTAACCATGGCAATGAAATGATATATGGCAGGATGAATGTAAAACTAATGTTCTCTCATGTAAACTACCACATAATTCACAATAAAACATTAAAAGAAAATGAAACAGATACAGATGATAGTCTTGGAACCGAGAACTTTAGGTGAAGGAATAGATAAATGGACTGAATGTTTACGAGGAAAGAAAGCTGAACAGATGTGGCAAAAAAAGTAGATAGACTGGTAATCTGTGGCAGGCAGCGCAGGGCCATCTTAAGATTTTGTGAGCAGCATTAGAGACAAGAAAACATACTGGAGTTGGAGAAACATACTGGTGGCATACAAAGATAAAGATAAAATTTTATTCTTGTTCCCCACACTCCAATGATGGCCGATCCCTACCCTTGAATAACCCCAGGGAAATTCTCACACTTGTCCAGAGGTTGAAGCAACAAGGAGTTGAGTGCCACAGTTGTGAGCTCCATTAAAGGAGAGGGGAGCTATCAGCATTAACCCAATTTGGGAGGGCCCTGCTCTAAGCCATAAGAGCTTGCCCTGGCCAGTCCTAGACTAGCCTGTACTAGGAGAAGGAGCTGAAGACACACAAAAGAGAAAAAAGAAAGGAGATTGGTGATTTGTGCAGGTCAACAGGCCAGACACAGCATTACCATCTTGAACTTTTGTAGCCAATCTTGAGGCAGGAGGGCAGTTGATGTTTAAGAGGCATACCGCTTATTGGCAGAGGGAAAGGTGCAAATTTTTTTCTTGTACCACACATTACCATGGTGAACAGAGGTGTGGCTGGCCTCCAACCTCATACACTCCCTGGGACAGTCCTGTTCTCCAAGTGGTGGGAGGCTAATCAAAGGAAGTAGGGAACTAGCAGCACCAACCCCAGCACCAGGAGTCAGGTGTGACCATCTCCAGAAATGAAGTGCTAGCTCTGGCCAACCCTGGACTAGCAGAACTTCTCACAGTTAGCTGCCCTATGGTACAGAAATGCTCAGATTTCCCAGCTGTTTTGAGTTCTAGATAAACTACTTCAAGATTGGGTGCCCACAACAGACCACACCTAGCCTTACATGTAACTCCATCTTGAGTTGAAAGTGCTACTGTCTCATCCCTTACTCACCACCTACCATGTAAAGTCTTAGCTGCTGTAGTACCAAAAATTTTCCGTTTCTAGGTCTGGCACCAGCCCAGGTGTTTTGCTTTCGGTTTTTTGATAGTTTATTCTCTCTTCATCTACCTTACTTTCAAATCTATCTTCATTTTCATTTTTTTTTTCTTTCTGCTTCTCTTTCCCAACAGCTGCCACTTTCTTTCTCTTTTTTTCCCTTTAGTACTCCCTGGTTTCTTAACCTTTCACTCATTCCTCTAATTTTGTTTCATTCTTTTTCTTTCTCTTTATTTTATTTTCCCATTTTTAGAAAAATTTCCTTGTTCTCTTTTCTAGTTTATTTTCTTACACTCTGTGTATGTGTTTTTCTCTTATTGCCTCATCTATCAGGAACAGCAACCATATCCATAAAGACCAGCCACAAATGTACCCTCTATAACCCCATCCACCAAGAAACAGCCAATACAAGCTGCTGTACACCTGATCAACAACAATAATCAACATCAGCCAAACCCATCCTACATGAAATTGCATGAACAGCAAACATAGATAGAATAGTGCAAAAGTTCATAACACAGCTGCTCCCACCAGAAGGTGTGTTGGTGAGTGCCTAAGAATACACCAACAAGAGAGGGTTGCGCAACCAAGTGACCAAGAGGGAGAGCTAGAAAACATTTTTGAGGGAAAAAGGCGTTGAAATAACCTGAAAAACAACTTAGGAGGATGATACTTAGGTACTTCCAAATAATTGACAAAAAAGTTGAGGAAAACAAGGAAGAAGTCAGGAAAGCACAACAGGAACAATCAAACAAAATACATGAAGGATTGGAGATAATACTAAACCTGCAAGAAGAAATCTGTAGATAAATAATAAGATTTCAGAAATGGACAATACATTGAAAGGACAAAGAAGTACATCTGAATTAATAGAAGCCCAAATAAGGGAGCCTAAAGATAAATCTCTCAATACTAGCAAACTAAAATAACCATCAGAAAAAAAGAATGAAAAAATATGAAGAAAGCCTAAGATTTACGTGGAACAAAGTAAAAGAAATAACAGAGAAAATCTGAATTCCAGAACAGCAAGGGACAGAGAAAACCAGATAAGATAGGTGAATAGCTGTTGGAAGAAAATTTCCCTACCATTTTTATTGTGAATTGAGTGAAGGCTAACAGAGCAGATTGTAAGTCTTATATTCAACAAATCATATACTTTGCAATCCCCCCATGTACCAACAGTTAACAGTATTTATCTCCATTCACTTTAACTTTGCATTCCACCCTGAGTCTACTGCTACCTTGATCTTTCCTGTTAACCTCCCTCTTGCTATTTATTGCCTGCTCTGTCGCCCATGTTAGCATGTGTGTATCCTTAAGCCCATGAATAAATTTCCCTCCTCCCCAACTCATACCCCACCCGGAGCCATAAAAAAAATGCTTTCTTTTGTAAAGAAAACCTTTTCATTCTTTTTTTTTTTTTACTTTTACAGCATTGGTCCCATACAATATTTATCCTTTTGTGGTGCTGTGGGCTAATGCGTCAGACTGCAAAGTTGTTTGAACTTCAAGGTCGGTGATTCAAGTTCACCAGCTGCTCCTTGGAAACCTATACAAGGTCACTATGGGTCAGAATCAACTCGATAGCACTTAACAACAATCTCACTTAGCAGGTTCAACCATGATGTGAGGTGATTCACAGATTCATCATTATTTTTCAATATTTTGTAGTATTCCATTATGTGTGTGTGTACCAAAGCTTGTTTAAGCATTCTTCTGTTGATGGGCATTTAGACTGTCTTCATCTTTTTCACAAGTCTCTTGTAGACAGCATATTGAAAGATCCTATTTTCTTATCCACTCCACTCTCTGTGTCCCTTGACTAGTACATTTAATACATTTACGTTCAATATAATTATCAATAGATATGAATTGATTGCTGCCATTTATCTGTATTTTGTGTGTTTGTGTGTGTGCGCGCGTGCATGTGGTGCTGCTGCTGGATTCATTGTTACAAATACTGAGTAAATTTTCTGGCTTTTCTTTTCAATTTCATTTCTGTTGAGTTAATATTTACTAAATCGTCAGTATTCTCTCCTTGGCTTTGGCTTTGGAAAATGTGATTATGATATGTCTTGGTGATTTTCTTTTGGGGTCTATCCTTCCTGGGTTTCATTCAGCTTCTTGGATGCTTATCTTCTCATTCTTCAAGATATTTGGAAAGTTCTCTTCCAGCAGTTCTTCAACTACCTCTTCTGTTTTGTTTTTGTTTTTTGTCCCTTCCTGTTTTGGAATTCCAATCAGCCTCAAGTTATTCCTCTTCATGCTGTCCCACATGAATCTTACACTTTCCTCAGATTTTTTACAATGATTTTTTCTGCTTGTTCTTCTATTATTGAGATGTCTTCCAGCTCACTTATTCTGGTTTCCATCTCTTCAATTCTACTCCTTTGCCCTTTCAGTATGTTGTCCATTTCTAATATTTTGGCATCACTTGTCTAGACCTCTTTTTGCACGTTATTCATCAATTCGAATGCTATTTTGATTTTGCTTGCTTGTTCCTTTAGCGCATTTCTGTCTATTTCCTTATTTTCCTCTGCTTTTCTGTGGAACATCTGGATGCACCTCAATTTCATCCTCCTAAATTCCTTGGTAGTGTAGTGGTTACAAATCGGGCTGCGAACCGCAAGGTCAGCAGTTTGAAACTACCAGCTGCTCTGTGGGAGAAAGATGAGGCTTTCTGCTCCCGTAAAAGATTTACAGCCTCAGAAACCCTGTTCAGGATCACCATGGGTCAGAACTGACTCGAAGGCAGTTAACAACAACAACAACAAATTCCCCTTCAGCCAATTCTACAGCCTCTTCACCCTCTAATACTATTCTTACCTCTTCCTCTTGGTCTTTTGTCTGAGCTACTCTGCCTTGCTTCTGCACATAAGCAGAAATTTTCTGCTGCATCTTAGGCATTTCAGTGCTGTTGTATTTGTGTTCACCAGATGAATGTACAATGGTGTATTCTTAAGCACACTCCAAATTGTCTCCTGCTGTGTATGATCAGGAGATGGGCTTCTCTGTTCACTGGTCTTGCTGCTCCCTTTAGAGTGTCTTTAACAGGTGTTGGCTCGACATGTTGTTCTGATACATAACAGCTGGTGTTGGCTTTTGTCTTCTTGTTGGGGTTTTACATGGTGCAAATATAGTTTGACTGTATGGTCAGAATGGCTGTCTTTTGTTAGATGAGGCACAAAGAGAAACTCCCACAAAGCAGAGGAAGGCCAAATTCAGGACTAAATCCCAAAGTCAAACATCAAAAAAAACCACCAAGGATTAGTCTCCAAAGACAATTGAGACTTTCCTGGGTTAATGCATCAGACTGCAAAGCCATTTGAACTGCAAGGTCAGCGGTTCAAGCTCACCAGCAGCTCCTCGGAAACTCTATACAGGGTCGTTATGGGTCAGAATCGACTCAACGGTACTTAACAGCAACAACAATCCTGTGCAAGGATCCTGGACAAATTCTTCCCCTGGGCAACTCAGGAAGTCAATGTTAATCATTCTGTGCATCAAAAACAATTGTGGGCACAATGCTGAACTTTCTCTGGGGATGCACTCCCACCCGTGTGGAGATACCTAGACCATAGAGAGAAGGCATGACAAGGGAGAGCAACAAAGACAGCTGATGGAAAGAAAACAATAAGAAACAAGACTTTAGCACCTCTATTTCCATAAATCGAAAAAAAGTAAGAACTTGGCACCTCTATTTCCACAAATCACCAGGTGGTTTCTGTGCTGGGAGCAGACTTCTTGCTGTCCCTGCCCTTGGTCTTCTGCAAAAGCTGCAGTCCACCAGATGTCCCAGTTCAGAAGTCAATCTCTTTATTGATGTTACTTCAAATCTCTCTGCCAGTAATCCCTGAAACACTGCTGTTAGTTTATATGAAATTCAGAGTTCCAGGAGTGTCCCACCAATCTGTTTTGCTCGTTTTTGTGTCTTTGCGTAATATCTACTAAATCTTTCTGCTTTAACTCTCTTATTTTTATGTGTAGAATTAATAACTTACAGGATACCTCAAATAAAAACAACTTTTTTTTTTTTCATTTTTAAAAACAGTCTGATTTATCTTGAAATCTACTGGACTTCTTGCTATTTGGAAGTTCTGTACCTACACTACTTCCTCTTCTGACTGTGAAGCTGACTTCTTTATTTTCAGTCTTGTAGGTTCATTTAATTTTAAATATTTCTATGTCTGGACTGAGTTCTGGGCATTGTTGTCATGTATGATAATCTCAGGTTATTGTCTACTGCTGTTGTTTCTCAGTCCAAAGAACAGCCTTTGGCATTTTTTGTGAAGTTGGTCTGGTTGTTACAAATTCCTTTAATTGCTATTCATCAGGAAATGTCCTAATTTTGCCATCATATTTGAGGGACAGCTTTTCTGGGCATATGATTTTTGGTTGGCAATCTTTTTTTTCAGAGTTTGGTATCTGTCATCCCACTGCCTTCTTGCCTGCATGGCTTCTGATGAGAAATCAGAGACCAGTCTTATTGGTTCTCCTTTGTACTTATAGTTCCTTGTCTTTGATTTTAGAAACTTTGATTATGTTATGTCTTGGTGATTTTCTTTTGAGATCTATCCTGTTTAGGGTTTTGTTCAACTTCTTGTATGCTTATCTTCTCAACTTTAATGATGTTAGATAAGTTTTCACCCAACAACTCTTAGACAACTTTCTCTGTGCTTTTTATTGTCTCTTCCTGTTCTGGAATTCCAATCACCCATAAATTGTTTACCTTTGGATTTTTCATTCCTTTTCCTGATTGTTGTTCTAGCATACTGGTATTGAGAGATTTATTTCAAGTTCATTAATTTGGACTTCCATTGCTTCAAATCTTCTCCTTGCCCTTTCAGTGTATTGTCCATTTCTAAAATCTTAGTATTTATTAATCTCCTGGATTTCTAACTGCAGGTTTTATATTATTTCAAAGTTTGCATTTATTTTGTCTTCTTTTCCTGAATTCTTCTACAGTTTTCCTGTGTTCTCCTTGCTTTTCTCAATCTTTCTGTCAATCTGTTGAAGGTACCACAATATCAATCTTTTAAAATTCTTATTCAGTTAGTTCCATTAACTTTTTTCATCAAAACATTTCCTCTATCTGCATCTTGGTCATTTGTCTGAGTCATTTTCTCTTGTTTTTCCACATGAATTAAAACCATATTTTCTCCAAGGCATTATGGGGTTGTCATACTTGTAACAAGCAGTGCAGTTATTGGATCCGGAGGGGAGAAATCTCTGGTGGGCTCCTGCAATTCAAGGAGCTCACGAGGAAATTGTTGAAGGGAATGAAAGCAGAATTCCTGGCCCTAAATGGAGTTGACGTTGGCCTCAGTGTTGTCTATGTTCAATAGATGCAATCTGGAAGTAGTATTAATACACGACTTTCGATGAAGGACAGAGTAACTCGAAAGAAATTCAACAAATTACAAAAGAACTAAACAACACAATCAACCAACTTGACCTCATAGATTAATACAAAATACTCAACACAACATGATATACATTCTACACCAGCATACATGGAACATTCTCTAGAAAAGACCATAGGTTAGGGTAAAGTAAGTCTTAATCATTTTAAAACTTTGAAATACCACCAAGCATCTTTCAAATGATAATGCTATAAAATTAGAAATCCAGTAACAGGTAATCAAGGAAAAATCATGCCCTATTAACTTCCAGCAAGATGATGGACAAGGCAGACTCACTGCAAGGACCCTCTAAAACAAAGATATGGGACACAAAATAAAAGACACTGATGAACATTCTGGCACCCTGAACTTCAGAAGAAAGGTTAGAGATCTGGTTGGAGTTGCTTGCTGGGAGGAGAGGCCAAGGAAGGATGATGAGAGAGGGAGACTGACTGACTAGATGGCTAACAGAGGTAAATATAACTGTTTCACACATGGGGAGTGGGGAACGGCAACCATGTAGTGAAGTAAAGTATATGGTTTGTTTAATGCAAAACTGATGATCTGCTCTGTAAACCACTCAATTTACAATAATAAAGTTTAAAAAATGAATTAACTAATGTCCTACTTAAAAGCTACTAGTTAATAGAACAAAGAAAAAATAATACAAAAACATTATTTGAATCAACTGAGAACAAAACCACAATTATATCAAATTTTTAATATAGCAAGAGCAATGCTTAGAGGAGAATTTATAGCAATAAACACACAATCCACACAATCCAAAAGAAGAAACAAAATCAAGACATTAACACATTTCCAACAGTTAGAAAAAGAAAAACAAAAAAAACCCTACAATTACCAGAAGAAAAGAAATAAAGATTAGAGTAGAAATAAACCAGAAAAACATTAGAAAGAATCAATATGATAAAAAGTTGGTTATTTGAAAAGATTAATAAAATTGACAATTCAATAGCAAATCTAACAAAAAAATTTAAGTTGTTGTTGTTGTTGTTAAGTGCCATTGAGTTGGTTCTGACCCATAGGAAACCTGTACAGTATTTTCAAGGAGCAGCTTGTGAGCTTGAACCACTGACCTTGCAGTTCAAATTGACTTTGCAGTCCAGTACATTAATCCACAGTGCCACACCAGAGGAAAATACAAAAGATGCAAATAACATGCACAATAATGATATGGGTGACATCACAAGAGAACAAAGGCAAATAAATAACAGAATTAACATGAAAAACTGTACTCAAAAACATTTGATTATCTAAAACAAAGGGATACACTTTTTTAAAAAACCACAACCTACCTAAACTAACAAATATATAAGTTAAAAAATTGAACAGATATATAACAAAAGACAAAACTAGTCATGTACTTTGAAAACTACCAACATGATCACTAGACTAGATGAATTTACTGGTAAATTCTACCAAACATTCAGAAAAGAGTGAATATGAACTCTACTCAAACTATTCCAGACCACAGAAAAGGATGGGAAACTCACAAAACATTTTATGAAGAAAGGATAAACCTCATACTAAAATCAGGCAAAGACATTAATAAAAACAAAAATTATAGCTCAATATCCCTCATGAACATAAATACAAAAATTCTCAGTAAAACCTAGCCAATACAATTCAACAGCAAATCAAAAATAAAGCATTATGACCAAGTAGGATTTATACAAGTGATGCAAGGATACTACAATATTAGAAAAACAATCAATGTAATCAATCACATAAATAAAAAAAAAAAGAACAATAGGATCATATCAACTGATACAGCAAAGGCATTCAATACAATCCAACACCCACTCCTGATAATTACACTCAACAATGGAGGGAACCATGTCAACATAATTAAGAACAAATATACAAATCCAATAGCTACTATTACTTTCAATGGAGAGAAACTAAAAGCATTCCCTTTGTGAACAGGAACCAGACAAGGATGCCCTTGGAAGCGAGGATGGCCAGCTTCATCTCTGATACTTTGGACGTAGTAGGGAGCAGTCCCTGGAGAAGGATACCATGTTTGGTAAAGTGGAGGGTTGGAGAAAAGGAAGAAGACCCCCAAAGAAATGGATTGGCATAGTGGCAGCAGTGATATATGTGCTCAAGTGAAGCAACATTTTTCCAACATAGATTGGTTTGTAATTTTGGCAGTCCACGGTACTTTTAATATTCTTCTTCAACACCATAACTCAAATACATCAATTGTTCTACATTCTCTCCTATTCACTGTACAACTTTCACATGTATATAAGGTTACTGAAAATACCATGGCTTGGATCAGGCACACCTTTAGTTCTCAAACTGACATCTTTACTCTTCAACACTTTAAAGAAGTCTTGTGCAGCAGAGATGCCTAATGCAACACAAATCATTTGATTTCTTAACTGCCGCTTCATGGAGTTGATGGCTGATCGAAGCAAAATGAAGTCTCTGACAACTTCAATCTTTTTTCCATTTATATGGATGTTGTTTATTGGTCCAGTGGTGAGGAATTTTGTTTTCTGTACATTGAGGTGCAACTCATACTACAAACTGTGATCTTCGATCTTCAGTAATAAGTGTTTTAAGTCCTCTTCTCTTTCAACAAGCAAGGTTGTATCATCTGTATATCGCAGGTTGTTAATGAGTCCACCCCCAATCCTGATGCCACATTTTTCTTCAAATAATCCAGCTTCTTGGATTCTTTGCTAAACATACAGATTGAATAAGTATGATGAAAGAATACAACCCTCGTGCACACCTTTGCTCATTTTAAATCATTCAGTGTTTGCTTGTTCTGTTCAAACTACTGCCTCTTACTCTATGGGTAGGTTCCTCATGAGCACAATTAAATGTTCCAGTAAGTCTCTGCTGACATCCATTTTGGTCCTTCCCTCCTTTCTTGTCTTTTAAATGACCTTTTGTTTCCTTACTGTACGATGATTCTGATGTCATCCCACACCTTTTCAGCCTTTAGTGCCTAATGCATCAAATCTGCTCATCAGATGATTTCTAAATTCAGGTGGGTAAGTTCAAGGTCATATTTTGTCTCTCATGGACTTGTTTCCATTTTCATCAGCTTCAGGCTGAACTTGAATATGAGGAACTGATGGTCTGCCTTGTTTTGACTGGTGATATGAATCTTTTCCACCATGTATTTCGACAAATGTAGTCAATTTGATTTCTGTGTATTCCATCTGGCGAGGTCCTTGTGTATAGTTACCTTTTTTGCTAAAGAAAAGTTATGTACAATGAAGAAGTTATTGGTCTTGCAAAATTCTATCATGTGATCTCCAGCATCATTTCTATCACTAGGGCCTTATTTCCCAACTACTGATCCTTTCTCTTTGTTTTCAACCTTTGCATTCCAATTGTCAGTAATTATCAACAGATCTTGATTGCATGTTTGATTTCAGACTGAAGAAGTTGGTAGAATTCTTCAATTTCACCCTCACTGGCTTTAGTGGTTGGTGCATAAATATGAATACTAGTGGTATTAACTGGTCTACCTTGTAGGCACATAGCTATTAACCTATAACAGACAGCATTATACTTCACGACAGATCTTGATATGTTCCTTGATGATGAATGTGACACCATTCCTCTTCAATTTGTCATTATTGGCTTAATAAACCATGTGATTATCAGATTCAAAATGGCCAATACCAGTCCATTTCAACTCACTCATGCCTAGGATATCGATGTTTATGTGCTACTTAATTTTTTACAATTTCCAGTTTTCTTAGATTCATACTTCATACATTCCATATTCCTGTGATTAATGGATGTTGACAGCTGTTTCTCTTTGAGTTGTGCTCCATCAGCAAATGAAGGTCCCGAAGGCCTTCCTCCATTTGTGTCATCACAGTGAACTCTACTTTGAGGAGGCAACTCCTTCCCCATTTGTACTTTGAGTGCCTTCCAACATGAGGGTCTCATCTTCCAGCACTATGGTGGTGGTGTGCCATGGAGTTGGTTTCCAACTCATAGCAATCCTGCATAAGATTTCCAAGGCTGCAAATCTTTATAGGAGCAGAAAAACTCATCTTTCTCCTGCAGAACCACTGGTAGTTTCAACCTGCTAACCTTGAGATAAGCAGTGCGACTCTTAACCACTATGCTACCAGAGCTCTTTTAATGGCACTATATCTGACAGTATTCTGATGCTCTTAATCATGTTTCAATATTCAATATTCTGGTGTTTACAGTGTTCTATTGCTATTCATACGGTTTTCAGTGACTAAATATTCAGAAATAGTCCATCTCTCCTTCTTCTTTGTCTGTCATCATCTGGAAGCTCAACTGAAGCCTGTCCATTATGGGTGACTCTGTTGGTATTTAAAATACCGGTGGTATAGCTTCCAGAATCACAGCAACACACAAGTCACCACAGTACAACAAACTGACAAACAAGTGGTGGGGTAGAGGATAGATACAAGTTAACTCAGGTGATTGGGAGGGTAATATACAAAAAGAGGGAGGTTGGCAGAATGATGAAGACAGACAAAGACACAGAGAGATACACAAGGACTAATACATGGACAGATACACAGGCTGTACTGTTATATGAGGATAAGTGGGAATATACCCACAAATATATAAGAGTTTAAGAGAGGATAGTTGTACAGGAGTATTTACTTTTGCTGTAAACACACCTATGAATGTGATGGAGCATACACAGTGGACAAAATGATGAAAACTTCTTAGATACTATCAAATATTCTGGGGGGAGGGGTAGTCTCAGGACTATAGTCTCAGGGGATACCATGGTCAACTGGCATAACATAGTCCTTCAAAGACAATGTTCTATATCCTACTTTGAAAAGCTCATGAATCTGGGACAAAGGTAAAAAATGATGTAGGCACAGCTATAGAACAACAGGGCTCTGGGATACAGAGACTGAGACATGGTTGGAATTGGGAAAAGGGGGGAATAATGTTAAGATGCTTGGCTGTCTTTTGAACCCTGGTTATCCATGCATTATATTATAAAACAGACACTGGAGGGGGAGAGAAAGGAATAGCCAGAAATATCATCATAGAAAGCTTGTAAGTCTATCTTCTGCCTATAACTGATTGGAATACCTAAAATGGGGCTACAATGTGCCCAGTGAAGAATGTTTACTGAGGAGCCTCTGCATTACATAAGACTATAGGTGGAAGCCCAAACCACATCCAGACCTTCAGAGACGGGAAATTTTCCACCTGAAAGGACAAGCAGACCAGCCTGGAGCAGCTAGAAAACCAGGAGATACTTCTTGAAAGAAAGACCTACAGGAAAAATACAAAACAATAAGGGCAGTCCAACTGTTACCACAAGAACAAGCAAGTTGCTTGCTCAGGAGACATCAAGGCAAGTGGTCAGGTCCTCTTAGTACAAATCCTCTGCCAAGACTAAGACACAATGGAAATACATGCTCTGATTGGCGACCACGCACATCACCCATAAGGGGAAGTGACCAAAGAACATCAAAGAAGCGGTGAGCTAAGCCTTACATCATTCAGCAGACTTCTGTGAACCCGGGTGGAGACCTGGTCGGCCAGCAGCGAGGCAAGATCTGGGGACTCATGGGCCCAGAGTCAGTGACACAGCTACAGAGGACTAGCGTGGAGAGCAAAGCGGGCAGCTGATAAGAAGAGGGTGGACAGATGTAAGAACACCCACACTTGCAGATGATACCCAGTTGACCTGGCTTCAATGACTGGATGAACAGAGCTCAACCCGAAGAAGAAACAAGAGGAAAAAAGCATTATCTGATACAATTTGATAAACTTGACCTACACCTATAAATGCAGTAGCTCAAAAGAGGAAACAAATCCCTGCTGCAAGAATTATTCCCAACCCCTCCACACAAAGAGCAGACAGGTATGGGCAACTTGGACACTGGCTACCCAAAATGGGGGGAGGCAGACAAAGGTAAAAAGTGACTGGCTTACAAGCTTTCAAGAGGGAACCTAGATCCAAAGGGCGTGGAGGAAGGTAGAGTCTCCAGTAAATGGTAACCAGCCTGTCCAAGAAGGGCTGATGAAATGAAATGCAGATGGGTCTCTTGTGATGCAATAGTGAATAATTTTTATCAGGACTGATTGTGAGGGTTGGAAATGTAAAGGTGGACATTCTATAGCAAGGAGGGTAGTGATTACCTTTTCAGTCTAGGAGCAGATGGCCCTGGGACCATCAATGAAGAAGAGTGGAGAGCGGGGCCCTACCCAGAGAAGCAATGAGGTCCGAAATGGAGACAGAGAAAAGGATGTGAAGAGATGGAGTGTCTGGGGACTTGAGATCCAGAGAGGGAAAGGGGCTGTGTGCTGAGGACCATGGGGGGGGGGGGGGGGGGGGGAAGGCAGCTTGCAAGGTATGCCCTTTGGTTGGGTGATGATGCATGGACTGGATGGTAACTATGGCAATGAAATGATGTATGATAGAATGAATGTAAAACTATTGTTCTCCCATGCAAACTATCACCCAATTCACAATAAAACATTTATTTAAAAAAAAAAAACACAGAAAATCATGAATCTAATGGTCTCTCCGTATGAAAAAGAAAGGAGAATGATGATAATTGAAGATAATTTCAATCCATTAGTCAAATGGACTAATGGAAATGGAACATGTGAACATCAGTCTCCATGACTCTGAGATCAAAATAACTAGATGGTATCCAGCTACCACAACCAACTGTTCTAAAAGGGGTCGCATTAGAAGGTTCTAGATAGATTGGAAGAAAATGTAGAACAAAATACAGAATTATGAAATTAGAGTAGGTTTACTGGTCAGAAAGAGACCAGAGGAACCAAAGACTATGTATGTCCCTCCACAACCCTTCAGGTCTGGAAATAAAATCACCCTCATTGTCCAATTTTCAACCAAGAAATAAAATCACCCTCATTGTCCAATTTTCAACCAAGCAACAGATAGGTATACAGTAATAAAGTAAGTTGTTGTTAAGTGCTATTGAGTCAATTCTGACCCATAGCAAGCCAGTATACTGTTTCCAAGGAGCAGCTGGTGAGCTTGAACAACCGACATTGCAGTTCAAACAACTTTGCAGTCTGATGCATTAGCCCACAGCGCCACAGCAGGACTGCTCACCATATAATGGTCAACCATTCAAAATTAAAAGGGTAACATTTACCTAAGGACACAGTTGAGAAGGTGGGTGGAATGGAAACAAAAACCACAGGGAGGAAGCAGAACTGCAATCACTGAGATGAAACTAAGCGTATAATTTGTTGAATGTAAAACTGATGATCTTGTCAGTAAACATTCACTTAATTCACCAACCCCCCCCCCCCAAAAAAAAAGACTAGAAGCTGGTTATTTTAAAAGATTAACTAATACAGCCTCTTGAAGTAGAAATTTGAACAAACCCATAACAACAACAAAAAGTAAATTATGTCATCAAAACATGCCAAAATGCCCAGGTTAGTAGGACTTCAATGGAGAATGCCACCAAATATTCAGGGAGAGCTAATATCAGTTTTATTCAAACTATTCCAAGGCAGAAAAAAAGATGAAATATTTATAAATTCATCGTATGAAGACAGCATAAGCCTGATACAAAAATCAGGGAAACACATCATTAAAAAAAAATAATCATAGATCATTATCACTCATGAACATAGAAGCAAACATTTTCAACAGAGTCCTAGCCAACAGAATGCAACATTATACAACATTATATCGTAAAACAATCAATACAGTACAACAAACTGGGATTCATACCAGGTATGCAAGGATGGGTGAACATTAGAAAAACAATCAACATAAGTCACCATATAAATGAAAAAAGGGTATAAAGTTCATGATCATATTGATAGACAAAATAACACAAGAAAAGTATCTGACAAAATCCAGTATCTATTCCTGATAAAATACTCAACAAAAAGAAGGGAAAGTCCTCAACTTAATTAAGGGCATACATACAAGGAGTCCTGATGTGGAGCTGTAAAATAACACACTCTAGCTGCTCATTGGAAACCCTATACAGGGCTGCTGAGTCAGAACCAACTCGAAGGCACTTAACAGCAAAAACCAACAGCCAACAATACACTAAAAGGAGTGAAACTGAAAGCATTCCCCTTGTGAATAGGAACCAGACAAGAATGCCATTTTTAGGTGTAATGCAATCTCAATCCAGACTCCAACATCATTCTTTAACGAGATGGAGAAACCTGTCACCAACTGTATATGGAAAGGAAAGAGACCTAAGATAAGTAAAACACTATTAAAGAGCAAAATAGGAGGCCTCTGAGTTACCTATATTAAAACTTATTACATAGCCACAGTAGTCAAAACAGCCTGATACTGGTACAATGCCAGACATATAGATGAATGGAATAGAACTGAGAATCCAGAAGTAAATTCATTCACCAATGAAGAGCTGAACTTTCACAAAGGGTTGAAACTGATTAAATGGGGAAGAGATAGTCTCTTGAACAAATGGTGCTAGCAAAATTGGATATATGTTTGCAGAAAAATGAAACAGAACTCTTATTTCACATCATAAAACAATGGAAAACTTAAAAGTCCTAGTATGTGGCATAATACAGTATAAAACATAACTTGTTGTTAAGTGCCTTCGAATTGCTTCCGACTCATAGCAACCCTGTATAGGGTTTCTGAGGAGTGGCTGGTGAGTTTGAATTGTCAACCTTGTGGTTCAAGCCGACCTTTCATCCAGTGCATTATCCTGCAGTGCCACACCAGGATTCTACAACATAACTGAAAACACACAAATAGCATTAAGACAAATAGATGACAAGGACTTCTAAAAATTTACGTGCACCACTTTACTGTGCACCAAAATACTCTTTACCAAAGAATAAAAATATGCTGCACAGATTGGAAATAAATATTTTCCTAATGCCGTATTTGACATATCTCTAAAATTTATAGAAAATGTAAAAGAAAGAGTCAAATAATCTAAATGAAAAAAATGGGTCAAGGACATGAATAGACACTTCACTTTAGGTGATCAAGAAAGAAATGCTTGTGATCATTAGCCAGTACAAAGAATCAAATCAAAACAATAATATATCATCTCACTCCAGCATTAATAGCAAAATTCAAAAAATTAACGAACAACTGGTGGAGAGACTGGATCCCTTATTCACTGCTGGCAGGACTGTAAAACTGCACAACCACTGTTGAAAACGGTATGGTGCTTTTCTAAAAAGTTAAGAGACAGCAATACCACATGATCCAACTACCCCTCTACTTAGTACATATCCTACAGAATATTTATGACAAGTTTATGCACACCCACGTTCATTACACCATTATTAGCCATAGCAAACAGATAAAAACCTAAAAGGCCATCAATGGGAGGATGATTAAACAAACTATGGTACATATGCAAGATGGAAAACTATGCAACATTAATTAGTAAAAACGAATCTGTAAAACATGTAAATCTCATAACATGGATAAAAACCTGGACAACACTGTGCTAAGTGAAATAAGTTAATGACAAAAGTACAAATATTGTAAAAGACCAATACTGTAATACTTCAAGAAAAGGTAATCACACCAAAAGAAACATACTTTAAGGGTTACCAAGGATGGGACGGTATTATCACTAGCTAGTGAATAGACACTTGAGTCTAGGAGACAGTAATACACATTAAGAGAGAGGTCAGAAAAAAATTATGGAGGCAAGGATGACAGTAGGAAATGTGCAAGAGTTTAAGGCAACAGAGGTTAAATATTAATAAAATAGTAATCCTGTAATCTATGATTACATGCCTGGATAGACATGGAGACTGAATGCATATGGGACGAAGAGCAGAAGTATACCCATAAATATATATAGGTTTCACAAAGAATATTTGTACTTGGGTATTTATTTATCTTTGATATATATACATATATGCATGAATGTAGTAGAGTCTACAAGGGACAAAATTATGAAAATTAACAAAAAGCAAGACCCAGTCCACTGAGGGAATGAGTCCTTGAGTCTGGGGGATCAGGACTATTATCTCAAGAGAAACCAAGGTCAAAGACATAACACAGCCAACAAAGACATTATTTTACATCCCACTTTGGTGATTAATGACTGGGGTCTTAAAAACCTCATGATTAGCCATTAAAGTACAACTATGGGTCTCTCTCTGTCCACAAGAAGAATGAAGAAAATTGAAGACACATGGACTGTTGTTGTTATTTGGTGCCATCACATTGGTACCAACTCATAGTGGCCCTATGGTACAACAGAATGAAGTATGAAAGATGAAGTCTGGTCATCCTGACTTCCAAGGAGCACTCTGGCTGTCCTTTTTCCACCACAGATCTATTATTCTTTTAGATGTTCATGGTACTTTCAATATTTCTCCTTCAACACCATAACTCAAATGCATCAATTCTTCTACCGTCTTCCTTATTCACTAACTTTCACATGAATATGAGCATGCTGAAAATACCATGACTTGCGTCATGCACCCCTTGGTCCTCAAACTGACATCTTTGCTCTTCAACACATACCATGACTTGCGTCACACACACCTTGATCCTCAAACTGACATCTTTGCTCTTCAATACTTTAAAGAGGTCTTGTGCAGAATATTTGCTCAATGAAATACATCATTTGATTTCCTGATTGCTGCTTCTATGAGTGGTTGATTCATGAAAAATGAAGACAGCGACAACTTCAATCTTTTCTCCATTTATATGGATGTTATTTATTGGTCCAGTGGTAAGAATTTTTGTTTTCTTTACAATGAGGTGTAACCCATACTGAAAGCTGTGGTCTTTGATCTTCATCAATAAGTATTTTAAGTCCTCTTGGCTTGTAGCAAGCAAGGTTGTATCATCTGTATAACCCAGATTGTTAATGAGCCTTCCTCCAATCCTGGTGCCACATTTTTCTTCATATAATCCAGCTTCTCTGATTATTTGTTCAGCATACAGATTGAGTATGAACAGTGAAAGAATAAAACCCTGGCACACACCTTTCCTAATTTTAAACCATTTGATGTTCCCTTGTTCTGTCTTGGTGTATGTACAGGTTCCTCATGAACACAATTAAGTTTTCTGGAATACTCATACTTCTCAATATTATCCATTGCTTGTCATGATCCACACAATTGAAAGCCTTTGCACAGTCAATAAAGCACAAGTCTGGTATTCTATACTGTAAGCCAAGATCCATCTGACATCAGCAATGATAGCCTGCATTCCACATCCTCTTCTGAAACCTGCTTGAACCTCTGGAAGTTCTCTGTATGCTTGCAGCTGTTTCTGTTTTATATGGACTAATGGACATATGAGTATTAGTTTCTATAACCCTGAGACCAGAAGAATTACATGGAGCCCAATTATCACTGCCAACTGATCTGCAGGGAATCATGTAGGGAAGTCCTGGGTAAAGTGGGAGAAAATACAGAACAAACTGAATATCATAAAAGAAACCAGAATTACTGGTCAAATAAAGACTGGGAAAACACCTCCAAACTATGGACCTTCGTTACACATTAGGTCTAAAAATGAACTCGCTCCATTTTCATTCAAATAATCCATAAAAGGAAAGTTAACACTAGGGAGGCATACACACCTTAGGTTACTTTGAGATCAAAAGGGAAGCATTTACCCAAGGACAAAGTTTATAAGGTCTAGAAAAGAATGAGGAACAGTAACAAAAAACACAAGGAGGAAGTGGGGATAAGTAATGTTATATTGTAGTGAATTCAATCAATGACAAAATGTATATGTACTGATGAACACAAAACTGATAGTCTCTGTTGACTTTCATGGAATAAACATATAAAAATAAATTAAAATGATAAAAATTGAGGAAATAAACAAAAATATCCAAAAAGAATTTTTTTTAAATTAATGGTATGCAAAAGATAGAACTTAAAACAGATCCAAATTTTGACCCATTCCAAAGGGGCTGACCCAACAGAATGCAGAAATTATTGGACAATCTCATTAACATCGCATTTAAGTACAAATTTTGCTAATGGTAATTCAAAAATGGCTGCAGCAGTACAGTGACAGTGAGCTGCCACAGGTACAGGCTGGTTTCAGAAGAGGGCATGGAATGAATGATATCACTGCTGACCTCAGATAGATCTTGACTGAAAGCAGAGAGTAACAGACAGATGTTTACCTGTGCTTTATTGACTATACAAAGGCTTTCAATTGTGTGAATCACGACAAGCTATAGAAAATATGATGGAGAATGAGTATTCCAGAACACTTGATGGTGCTCATGAGAAACCTATAATAGACCAGAAGGCATTTGTTGCAACAGAACAAGGGAACACTGAATACTTTAAAACTAGGAAAGGTGTGTGTCAGGGTTGTATTCTTTCACCATCCTTATATAATCTATATACTAAGCACATAATCCAAGCAACTGGATTACATGAAGAACGTGGCATCAAGATTGGAGGAAGACTCAATTAAAAACCTAGGATATGATACATGATACAACCTTGCTTACTGAACGCAAAGAAGATTTAAAAAATCAAAGACCACAGCCTTTAGTATGTGTTGTACCTCAACATAAAGAAAACAAAAATCCTCACTAGTTGACTAATAAATACCATCAAGATTAATGAAGAAAAGACTGAAATTGTCAAAGACTTCATTTTGCTCTTATTAACCATCAACACTCATGGTCGCAGCAGTCAAGAAATCAAATGATGTATATCGCTTTAGGCAAATCTGTTGCACAAGATCTCTTTAAAGTGTTCAAGAGCAAAAATGTGAGTTTGAGGACTAAGGTGCGTGTGCCACAAGCCATGATATTTTCAATAACCTCATATGCCTGTGAAAGTTGGACAATGAATAAAGAAAGCCATAGAAGAACTGATGCATTTGAATTATGGTGCTGGAGAATATTAAGCATACCATGGACTGCCAAAAGTGCAAAAAAGTTTGTGCTTCCTGGAAGAAGTACAGCCAGAATGCTCCTTAGAAACCTGGATGGTCAGACTTTATCTCTCATACTTCGCTGTGTTATCAAAATGCACCAGTCCCTGGTGGAAGACATCATGCTTGGTAAAGTAGAGGGTCACCAAAAAAGAAGAACCCCAATGAGATGGATGGACACTGAAAAAGCAATGGGCTGAAGTGCAGCAACAACTATAAGGTTGGACAGGACTGGGCAGTGTTTCACTCTGTTATGTATAAGGTCATGATGAGTTGGTACTGACTCAACGACACCTAACAGCAACAACAGCAAGACAGAACTTTTCTGTTGTAGCTATGGAAAAAATTCAAATGTATACTTATCAGAATTTTCAGTTTAAATTTTTAATTGCATTGGCTATTTAGAAATAATTATTTCTTTCAAATATGGAAACAGAGATACTGTTGCTTCAACTTTGTAAAAACTAGCACAGACATTAATTAAATACAACATTAGCTAAGAGCAGTCAGTTTTCCTAACAATGTAAATGGATCCTTTTGAGCTTCTTTGAGTGGGGTTAAAGCTTTCCCAAAAAGTTGGGAATAGACAAACTATAAGACCCAGCAATTCCTCTACTTGGTACATATCCTCAGGAAATAAGAGTTGTAAAATGTATAAATATATGTACACATCTGTTCATCAAAGCACTATTCACAACAGTAAAAAGATTGAGACAGTCTAAATGCTTGTCAACAGAAGAATGGTTAAACAAAATTTGGTACACAAAATGGAATTACTATGTAACACTGAAGAATGATGAATCTACAAAACACCTGACAAAATGGATGGACCTGAAGGACATTTTTTTTGTTGTTCTCAAGTCAAGTTGGCTTCAAATCACAGTGACCCTGTATAGGATTTCCGAGGAGCGGCTATTGGGTCTGAAGTGCTGACCTCGTGATATGCTAATCAAACCACACCAAACCCAGAGTCTGAAGGAAATTATGGTAAGTGAAATTAGTCATTCACGAAAGGACAAATACTGTACGAAACCACTGTTGTTAACAGTTAAAATATTTTCTTATTAAACAGTCTATGATGGTTGGGGGAGGAGGGGGAGAGGGAGATGGAGTAAGAGGGATTTATTCATAGACCAGAGACTATAAACACACGATAATATAGGTGATAGGGCAGACAATACACAACAAGAGGGAGGTTGGCAGGGGAAAGATGAAGGTATCAGGAGACACAAGGAGGAGTGCAAGAGTTAAAAGAAACAGAGGACATTACTCTTAACTAGTGGTACATGGAGGGGATTGCAATCATTGTAATGTGCAATCATTGTAATGAAGCTAAGTAAATGTAAAACTGATGATCTGCTCTGCAAACCTTCATTCAATTCACAATAAAAAAAATTTTTTTTAAATCATATTAATACCTAGATTCTTAGGAGTTCTAACAATCCTATCAACATCCTTGCTTTGAGAATACTTCTACTCAAGTATCTAGGAAGTTAAATGGTCTAAAGACATACAATATGATCTATTTAAATAGGAAAACTACTCCAGTCAGTACAATGAAAATGTATAAGAAACTACTGGTTGTGTTATAGTTGCATTCAATTCTTTAACAATGACTTTAAAACACAAAACAGAACAAATAATAATATTTATTTCCCCAAGTATGCTGTCCAATATTTTTCAAGTGAATACTTAGGACACAGCAATCCTCCTGAATAAATAAGAGGGGTTGTTGCTGTTGTTAAGTGCCGTCGAGTCGGTTTGTAGCTGCATGTTTTCCGTCAATGGGATAGAAAAAAAACTATAGCTAAGCATTTTCTAAATATGAAAGATGAGAAAATTCTATGATTACCCATAAATCTTTTTTATTCTAAAAACAGTTCTCTTCTTTTTCCAATTTTATTTACTCTGTTCACAGAATACTTCTCTTGCTATTTATGTCAATCAGAAAAATCACTGGGTACTCAAACCAGCATTTATTTATTAGTAATAAAATACTGAATAAAAAGCTGGAATAATGGAATCATTCTCACACTGAAGTGACAAGATCTTTTGAGCAGTCTGAACTCCAGAAGCTGACTTGAAAAAAGAAGGAACTTCAAAATGCTTGTGGGAAAATGGAATTAAAATTGAATTAAAAGATATGCCACAGCATAACATAGATGAACCTTGAGGACATAATGCTGAGTGAAATTAGTCAGTCTCAAAAGGAGAAATACTGTGTAGGACCATTAATGTAAAAGTTTAAGAATAAGAACCCACACTAAAAGGGAGGGAAAAAAATTCTTTGTTGGTTACTGGTGTGTAGGAGGTGGGACGAGGGGAGGGAGGGGAAAGTGGAGCACAGGGTAGGGAATTGACACAGGATAGTTTCAGTAGTGGGAGGGCAATACACAAGAAGGACGAGGGAAATGGAAGAACAAGGTGGAAGGGAGAATATCTAGACAAGTTTGCATGGACTAACTGGGACAGAGGAAAATAGTGAAGTATGCACAACCCTGGAAAAATAGAGCTCTGGAATACAGGGATTGAGGCATGGTTTGAATGTGTAAAAGAGGGGAAATAATGTTAAGATGATTGGCTGTCTTTTGAAGCTTGGTTTCCCTTGCCTACTATTGTAAAATAGACACCTGAGGGGGAGAGAAAGGAATAGCCAGAAATATCACTATAGAAAGCTTGTAAGTCTGTCTTCTGCATTTAACTGACTGGAATACCTAAAATGGGGCTAGAACTTGCCCAGTAAAGGAGGCTTTCTGTGGAGCCTTTGCATTGCATAAGACCATAGGTGGAATCCAGATCTCTATCCAGAATCGTCTGAGGTGGGAAATCTCTGCTTCAAAAGACAAGCAGACCAGCCCAGAGAGGCTAGAAGAACAAAAGATAATTCTTGAAAGAAAGACCAGAAGGAAAAATCAAAAACAATAATGACAGTCCGACTGATTCCTACAAGAACAAGCAAGTTGTTCACCTGGGAGCCATCAAGGCAAGTGGCCAGGTCCCCTCAAGGCAAACCCCCCCATCCAAGACTGAGACTCAAGGGGAATACACAGCAGGTCTATGGTCTTGTTGGTGACCACATTGGTCTACTGATAAGGGGAAGTAGGGGAAAAACAGCAATGAATTTGTGAGCTAAGTTTGACCACATTCAATAGACTCCTGTCAGCCTGGATTGAGACCTGGTTGGCCAGCAGTATGGCCTGTGGACTCCTGAGTCCAGGGACATGAACATAGCCAAAGAGGACTAGAGCAGAGAGTGAAGCATCCAGCTGACACGAAGTGAGGGGAGACGCACAAGAACGCCCATACTTGCAGATAGTACCCATTTGACCTGGCTTCAATGGCTGGATGATCAGAACTCAACTAGAGGAAGAAAGAGGAGGAAAAAAAGAGTAATCTGCTACAATTTGATGAACTTGACCTATACTTATAGATGTAGTAGCTCAAAGGAGGGAATGAATCATTGCAGTGAGGATCATTCCCAACCTCTTGGTACACAGGGTTGACAGGGATAGGCAACTTAGACACTGGCTACCCAACATGGGGGGGGGGGCTACAAAGGCACAAAGTGACTGGCTTACAAGCTTTCAAGAGGGAGCCTAGTTTCAGAGGGTGCGGGGGAAGGTAGAATCTCCACTGAGTGGTTTCCAACCTGTCTGGACAGGGCTGATGAAAGGAGATGGGGATAAGACTCTTGTGGTTCAATAATGAATAATTGCTATCAGGACTGACTGTGAGTGTTGCAAATGTAAAGGTAGATTTTTTAAAAAAAAAAAAAAAAAAAAGGAGGGGAGTGGTAAATCTTGCAGTCCAGGAGTGGAGGATACTGGGAACATCATGGGAGAAGAGTGGAGTGCAGGACCCTATCCAGGGAAGCAGTGATGCCAGAGATGGAGGCAGAGGCAATGACGTAGAGAGAGAGATGGAGTGGCTGGGGACTGTGGACTCAGAGAGGGAGAGGGGCTGTATGCTGACGGCCAGGGGGCAGGCTTGCGGGGTATACCATTTGGTTGCTTGAATTATAATATATTGCTGAGCGCATAGGTGTACATCCCAAAAAAAACAAAACAAAACAGCGGGAATGGAAGCAAATGCTATTGAACAATGATGCATGGATGGGATTGTAATAATTGCAATGAAACTAAATAGGATAGAATGAATGTAAAGCTGATGTTCTCCCATGTAAAGTATCACTCAATTAACAATAAAAACTTAAAGAAAAAAGAATGTTAAAGAAATATGTTAGCATGTGACCCTTTGCCTTTGGCATGTTCCACCTAGCAAAATTCTCTGTAGATTCATCCGTCTATTGTTAATATCAATATTCTCATTCTTTTTACTGCTAACAAAAAAGACTGCTTAACTACTCACTTATTGAAACAGATCTGGACTGATTTCAGGCATTATGAATAAGGATACTATAAATATTCATGTGCAGGTTTTTGTATGAACATGAGCCTTCATTTCTTCAGGGCAAATGCCCAGAAATATATGCTGGGTCTTATGCGAATTGCATTTTTAGTTTTTTAAAAAATACTTCCAAAATGTTTTCCAGAGTGACTGTGCCATTTTACACCCCCATCATCAGTGCATACATGATGGAGTTTCTCCATGTCTTTGCCAGTAATTGGTGTTGTTCCTCTTTCTTGAGTCTTTCTTATAGGTGTGTATAAATAACATAGTGTGCTTTTCACTTGCATTCACATTGACATAGTGGCAGCAACAATGGGCTCAAACATAACAACAACTGCGAAGATGGGCCAGGCAATGTTTTGTGCTGTTGTGTAAGACTGCTGCGAGTCAGAATCGATTTGATGGCACCTAACAACTAAAGACCGCAGACCAGAAGAGTTGTGGGATGACATCAAGGAAATCATACATGAATAAAGCAAGAAGTCATTGAGAAGACATGAAAGAAGGAAAAGGTCAAAATGAGTATCAGAAGAGACTCTGAAACTTGTTCTCCAGTGTAGAGATGCTAAAGCAAATGGAGAAATGAGGAGGTCCAAGAGCTGAACAGAACGTTTCAAAGGTAAGCTCGAGAAGATAAAGCCAAATATTACAACAAAATGTGCAAAGAACTGAAATCAGAAAACCATAAAGGAAGAACATGCTCAGCATTTCTCAAATTGGGGGGACTGAAGAAAAAATCCAAGCCTCGACTTTCATTATTGAAAGATTCTCTGGGCAAATTATTGAAAGATGCAGAAAGCATCAAGAGAAGATGGAAGGAATACATAGAGTCACTGTACCAAAAGGAAATGGTTAATGTTCAACCATTTCAAGAGGTAGCATATGATCAAGAGCCAATGATACTGAAGGAGGAAGTCCACCGCGCATTGAAAGAACTGGCAGAGAACAAGGCACTAAGAATTGATGAAATAAAAATTGAAATCTTTCAAGAAAGTGAGGCGGCACAGGAGGCACTCACTTATCTCTGCCAAGAAATTTGGAAGACAACTATCTGGCCGACTGACTGGACGAGATCCATATTTGTGCCCATTCCAAAGAGAGGAAACCCAACAGAATGCGGAAATCATCAGACAATCTCTTTGATATCCCATGCGAGTAAAGTTTTGCTAAAGGTAACAGAAACAGCTGTAGGCATACATTGACAGAGAACTTCCAGAGGGTCAAGCTGGAATTCAGAACCGGCCGTGGAAGAAGGGATATCATTGCTGATGCCCGATGGATCTTGGCTGAAAGCAGAGAATATCAGAAAAATGTATACCTGTGCTTTATTGACTATGCAAAGACTTTCAATTGTGTAGATCATGACAGGCTATGAACAACATTGCGAAGTATGAGTATTCCGGAACACTTAATTGTGCTCATGAGGAATATGTACGTGGAGAGGCAGCTGTTTCAACAGAACATGGGAACACTAAATGGTTTAAGATCAAGAAAGGTGTGCGACAGGGTTGTATTCTTTCACCATACTTATTGAACGTGTATGCTGAGCAAATAATCCGAGATGCTAACTTTCCAAAATATACAAAAGAAAGCACTTTAGACCGAGAACCAACAAGAGGAAACAACAACCAGAGATTAATACATATGACAACACCATCCGAAACTCAGTCCAGATATGGAAGTGTACAGAACAGAACAAAACTTCTGTTGTTGTTAAGTGCCATCAAGTCGGTTCTTACCCATGGCGACCATGTATAGGGTTTCCATGGAGTAGCTGGTGAACTTGAAATGCTGACTTTTTACAGTTCAAACTGACTTTGCAATCCAGCTCATTAACCCAAAGCACCAAAAGTACAAGACTAAAAATACGGACTCTGGGATGTCAGTCTATAATCAGGACAACTACAAAGCAAAGGGAGGGAAAAATATAGTTACAGAATCCCATATGGTGAGGAGGTCTGGTAGATTTCAAGATAAAACTGACTGTTTAAAAATAATAAAATACAGGCTAACCTCAGAGAAACTTAATACACTTTCACATCAACTCAAGAAAAGAAAAATCCATGAATAATTATAAACATTAAATCTATGAAGAAATTGATAAGAAAAAGCACACACACAAAAACTCAGTACTAGAAAGCAAGCAAAACAAAGAAGCCAGCAGGACCTCAAAAAACAAACAGTGTAATGACAGCAATTAATCCATACCTATCAATATTTACTCTGGTAGTGTAGTGGTGAAGACTCGGGCTGCTAACCTCAAGGTCGGCAGTTCGAAACTACCAGCCGTTCTGCAGGAGAAAGATGAGGCTTTCTGCTCCTGTAAAGATTTACAGCCTTGGAAACCCTGTGCAGGGTCACTATGAATCGGAACTGACTCCACAGTACTTAACAACAACAAAATCGGTATTTATACTGCATATCAAGGGATGAAATGCATCAGCCTAGAGACAGACAGTAGCAGATTCAATGACAAAACAGGATCCTTCTGAGGTAGGAAACTTCCACTTGAAGGGACAAACAGACCAGCCTGGAGCAGCTAGAAGAACAGAAATTATTTCTTGAAAGAAAAACCAGCAGGAAAAAAATAAATAAATAAATAACGGCAATCTGACTGACTACTACCAAAAGCAGCAATATGTTCGCCAGGAAGCCAAGGCAAGTGGTCAGGCCCCCTCAGGGCAAACTCCCTTCCAAGACTAAGACTCAAGGGGAATAAATGAGCAGGCATGTGGTCTTAATGGTGACTACACTGGTCACTGATAAGGGGTGATAAAACAGCGCTGAAGTTGTGAGCTAAATCCGACCATGTTCAATAGACTCCTGTCAACACGGGTTAAGACCTGGATGATCAACAGTATGGCAAGGCCTGGGGACTCCTGGGCGCAGAGACAGGGACATGGCCACAGAGAACTAGAGAGGAGAGTGAAAGGTCCAGCTGACATGAAGTGAGGGGAGATGCACAAGAACACCCATACTTGCAGATAGTACCCATTTGACCCAATGGCTGAATGATCAGAATTTGACTAGAAGAAGAAAGAAGAGGAAAAAGGGAGTAATCCACTACAATGTGATGAACTTAACCTATACTTATGGATGTAGTAGCCCAAAAGGGGGAATAAATCTTTACAGCAAGGATCATTCCCACCCCCAGTACACAGGGTTGACAGGGATGGGCAACTTAAGACACTGGCTACCCAACATGGGTGGGGGGGCTACAAAGGCAAGAAGTGGCTGGCTTACAAGCTTTCAAGAGGGAGCCTAGTTCCAGAGGGTTCAGGGGAAGGTAGAATCTTCACTGAGTGGTTTCCAAACTGTCTAGACAGAACTGATGAAATGAGATGGGGATAAGACTCTTGTGGTTCAAAAGTGAATAACTGCTATCAGGACTGACTGTGAGTGTTGCAAATCTTTACAAAAGGAAGGGAGTGGTTGATTTTGCAGTACAGAAGCACAGGTCCTTGGGAACATCAAGGGAAAAGAGCGGAATACGGAACCCTATCCAGAGAAGCGGTGACACCAGAGATGGAGGCAGAGACAATGACGTGGAGAGAAGGAGCGGCTGGGAACTGTGGACTCAGGGAGGGAGAGGGGCTGTGTACTGAAGGCTGTGGGGGTGGTGGGCAGGCTTGCAGGGTGTACCCTTTGGTTGTTTGATGATGCATGGAGGGGATTGTAATCATTGCAATGAAACGAAATACGATAGGATAAATGTAAAACTAATGTTCTCCCATTAAAGTATCACATAATTCACAACTAAAAAAAAAAGATGCTTGGAGGAATTAAACAACACAAACCACTAGACCTCATATATACAGAGCACTGAACCCAACAACAGCACAATATATATTCTTTTCCAGTGCACATGGGACGATCATCAAAATATGAGAAAGCATCTTGTCAGATCACAATCCTATAAAATTAGAAAACAATAGGAAGATAAAAGAAATAAAATCAAATACATGGAAACTGAATAACACCCTGTTTAAAAGCTACTGGGTAGTTGAAAAAATTAACAAATGACAATGAATATTCAGCATACCAAAATCTTTTGGACACAGCAAAAGCAGTGCTTACAGGGCAATTGACAGCAATAAGCACGCACACACCCAAAAAGAACAAAGAGCCAAAAACAACCCACTAACTCAACATCTCCAAAAATCAGAAAAGGACCAACAGAGCAAGGCAACAGAAGAAAAGAAATAACAAAAGTTACAACAGAATAGAAATTTAAAACAATAGAAAGGATCAACAAGGCAAGAAGTTGGTTCTTTAAAAGGAGTGCCAAATCTAACAAAAGCAGAGGAAGAAGACACAATTAATATGCTTAAGAAATGATATGGATGACACTACAACAGAACCAATGGAAATAAAAAGAATAACAACAAAATACTATGAAAAGCTTGAAAATCTACAGGAAATGGAAAGATTAAAAAAAAAAAAAAAAAAAAAAACATGACCACACAGTGAAGTAGAAAACTTAAACAGATCCAAAACAAAAGAAGATATTGATCAGGTCATCAAAAACTCTCAACAACAAAAAAAGTTCAGGCCCAAATGGTGTTCCCTGTGAATTTTCCAAACATTCAGAGAAGACCTGATGCCAATTTTACTCACACTATTCCAGAATATAGAAAAGTACAAAACACTTCTGAATACATTTTATTAGGGGAACATATAATGCTCATAGTAAAAACAGGCAAGGGCATCACTAAAAAAACAAACAAACATTAGACAGATAGATAGAGAGAGAGACCAACCAACATCCCCCAGGAACATGGAGTCAAATATTATTAACAAAATTCTAGCCAACAGAATTTAACAATAAATTAAATCATGACCAAATGGGGTTCATTGCAGGGAAGCAAGGATGGTTCAAAGTTACAAAAACAATCAGCGTAATTCAGTACATAAATTTTAAAAAAAGAAAAGATTCGTATGATTCAATAGTGAGTAATTTTTATCATGACTAATTGTGACTGTCACAATTGTAAAGGTAAAAGTTTTGTAACAAAAACGGGAGTGGTTAATCTTATAGACCAGAAACAAAGGATCATCAAGGGAGAAGAGCACAAGTGGATTGCAAGACCTCATCCAGAGAAGCAGCAATACCACAGATGGAGGCAGAGATGGGAACATGGTGAGAGGGAACAGCTAAGGGCTCTAGATTCATGGGAAGAGAAGGACAAAGACCTGGCAGCCAGGAGGCTGACTTGCTGAATGCGCACTTTGCTGGTGTAAATTATTATACATGTTTTAGTGTTTAAAAAAAAAAGGAGCTAAAGTGAATAGAGAAAAACATTGTTAACTGATGTTACATTGTTGTTAAGTGCAGTCGATCCTAACCCATAGGGACCCTGTATAGGGTTTCCAAGAAGTAGCTGGTGAACTTGAACCACCAACGTTGCAGTTCAAACAACTTTGCAGTCTGACACATTAGCCCACAGCACCATACCAGGACCCCCCACTATCCATTGTTGTTGTTGTTGTGAAGTGCCATTGGGTTGGTTCCGAACCCATAGCGAACCTGTATAGGGTTTCCAAGGAGCAACTGGTGAGCTTGAACCAAGAGCTTATAGTTCAAATGGCTTTACACTCTGGCACATTAACTCACAGTGCCACACCAGGACTCCACTATCCATTAGAGAGATGCTAATCAAAACAACAATGAGAAGAGTAACTGCGTTTCCATGAGCAGGCAACTCAGGTAGGGAAGTCTCCAGGGAAAAGGAGCAGATTCACACATAGGAAACCTCTGTCTAGCAGACAGACAGCCTTTGAACAAACATAAGATCTTATATTTCAACAGTCTGAACTTGTTTTTTTAAAAGATCAAATTGCTGACGAATTACAGGCATTTTAAGCTTTTGCCTGCCTGCACACAGCTCCCGCTTCCGCGCCGGCGCCAGCAAGTGCCTCTGCAGACCTTAGAATACAGGGCGAGAACAACCCCATTTAGAAGGCTGCATTTCCAGAGAAAAGGAAGCATAAGCTAACAAAGCTGAACAAATAGAGAGGGATATCGGCATGGATATCAGGAAATTTGGGGTAGCCACGGTACAGAGACTAAGAGAGGCATTCTTTACGTCATCAAATACACTGCCTCTCTCCAGCCATTACCCCAGCCTTCTACAGCCCAGCCAAGACCAGCCCTCTGCAAAGTCACCTAGGCTCAGGAATGCTCAAGGCACAAGCCCGCCCAATGAGGCCAAGGCCCTCCCAAGGCCCAGACACTCCTGCTGAGGCCAAGGCCTGCCCTGAGGCCCAACCTGCCCACAGACTGGTGACAAAGGCCCAGGCCCAAATCACATAGATGCTGCCACCAAGGTCCAGGGCCCCCAAGGCCCAACCCGCCGCACAGCCAGGTTGCTGAGGCCCAGTGCCCCTGAGACCCAACCCGCACGACCGAGGCCCAAACCACCCACGTGAGGCCCAATCCTTCTGCAGCCTGGTCACTGACGTCCAGGCCCCCAGAGGCCCAACAAGGCCACCCAAGGCCCAAACCATCCACCCGAGGTCCAACCCTCCTGCAGCCCGGTCGCTGATGTTCAGGTCCCCAGAGGCCCAAACCGCCCGCCCTAGGCTCAACCCAGGGCTCAACCCAACCGCCCAAGGCCCAAACAGCCCGCCAACGAGGCCCAGGCCCAACTGAGGCTCGAAAAAGTTACTCTGAGTTAAGCAATAAGAAGTGTGAAAAGGGAAGACCATATTCTGAGCACATCTTCCTGGAGGTAATCAGAAAACATAAAAAATTACCAAAACACACAATTAATTATTAGGGCCATGTATTAGGCCACAAAGCAAGTCTCCATAAATTTACAAATATCAAAATACTACAAAGCATCTTCTCAGACCACAATGCTATCAAAATAGAAATCAACAATAGAAAAACCAAGGAAATCAAGACAAATACATGGAAACTGAACAACA
>NW_006408997.1:239459-258568 GCF_000296735.1 Chrysochloris asiatica | reverse complement strand
AAAAAAAAAAAAACCAACAATGAGATATTTATTATCTTACTCCAGCATTAATAGCAAATTCAAAATAACATAAACAACAAATGCTAGTAAGGGTATAGAGATATTAGGATACTCCTACATTGCTGTTGGGACTGTGAAATGGTTCAAATACTCTAGAATAAGGTACAGAGTTTCCTCAGAAAATGGGAAATTGAAATACCTTATGACCCAGCAATTCCCATACTTGGTATACTTCCACAAGAAATATGAGCCAGGACATGAATATATATATGCACACATAGTTCACCACAGCACTATTCAAAATAGCAAAAAAGATGGAGGCAGACCATTGCTTGCCAATGGAAGAATGGATAAACAAACTTTGGTACAAACACACAACAGAGTACTATGTGCCTTTGAAAGATAGTGGTGAATCAACAAAACACCTTATAACATGGATGAACCTTAAGGATATTATGCTTAGTGTAATTAGTCAATCACAAAATGGCAAACACTGTATGAGACCATTATTTTAAAATTTTAAGAAAAGGTTTCCATATTAAAGACACATTCTTTGATGGATTATCAGGAATAGTAGGGAGGGGAGAGTAAGTCACTAGCTAGAAGGTTATGTTAGCTTGGGTGGCAAGGAAGGCAATACAAGGAAAGGGAGGGCAATACATAAGATGCAGGAGGGTGGAAGATGAACAATCAAGATAGAGGGAGATATAGTAAGGTATGCATGGGCTAAATAGTATAGATAAAAACAGTGATTTACACACAACCTTAGAACAACAGTGTTCTGTGATACAGGGATAAAGACATAGTATGAATGAGTAAAGGAGGGAGAAAAATTTTTTGGTGTTTGACTGTCTTGGGGATATTAGTTTCCCCTATCTACTATTGTAAAATAGACATTCAAGTGTGACAGAAATCAATATTGAGTATTATGACAGAAAGCTTCTAAAGCCCATCTTCAGCCTACAACTGATTGGATTTGCTAAATGGGGAGTTAGAATTTGTCTAGGGAAATAGGACTTTTGTTAAGGTTTTGTGGAGTATCATGCCTTAGGTAGAATCTTGAGCCACACCCAGAACCTTCTGAGATGGGACATTCCCACTTGAAAACACATGCAGACCCACCCAGAACGTCTAAGAGAACAGAAGATTCTCATTGAAAGAAAGACCTGCAGAAAGAAAGTAGACTTTACTGATACTTGAATTTCAAGACAGCTGTCTGCTTAGGAGGAATCAAGGCAAAAAAAAAAAAAAAATCCATACCATCAGAGAAAACCCCTTCTAGGACTGAAACTTAAAGGGAACCCTCAAGAAGTGTAGTATACTCACTGGTGACCACCTGGGTCTATTTGTGAGTGGAAGTGAGAGAAATCCAGCAATAAAGACATAAGCTGAGTCTAACCATGTTCCAATGACAACCACTGACCTGGAGATCAGACAATGAAGAGGAAAGGTTTGAAGTTTAGGAAGATGTGTGAACACTGACTTAGCCCTTGGGGACTGGGACTGAGAGTGAAGCAGCCAGCTGGTCTGGAGTGAAGGGAGGTGTACATGAACTACCAAACATACAACTATTATCTATTTGACCGAGTTTGGATGGCCAGCTGGCCAGAATTCAACCCTAGAAAAATAAAGATGTTTAATACTGTGAACAAGTACAATTGCTACAATTTGACAAACTAGACTTTTGCTTATAAATGCAAGCACTCAAAATTCCAACTGGAGTAGAAGGATTCTTCAGATTAAGGAATAAGCTTGTTTCCTCTGTGTACTGGTCTGATAAGGATGATAAATTTAGACAATGGCTACCAAAAATGGGGAAGCTATAAAGGAGTCCTGGTGGGGTGCTGTGGGTTAATGCGCCAGACTGCAAAGCCATTTGAACTGCAAGGTCGGCAGTTCAAGCTCACCAGCTGCTCCTTGGAAACCCTATAAAGGGTTACTATGGGTCAGAATCGACTGGATGGCACTTAACAACAACAATATAAAGGTATGAAGTGGCTGGCTTACAAGCTTTCATAAGTGTGCTTATTAGTTTCACAGTGTGAGGGGTAGAATCCCCACTGAATTGTTTCCTTCTTTTCCAGATGTACCTTATGAATGGGATGGGGGACGATGGTGATAGGATTTTATGGCTCAATTGTGAGTAACTGTTTGGAGGATTAATTGTGATTGCCACATCTGCAGTTGTAGAAGATGTATAACTAAAAGGGGGTAGCAATTTATCTTTCATTTCAAGAAAATATGATCCTAGGACCATCAAGAAGGATGAGCATGAGTGGAGTGTGAGATCCCTACCTAGAAAAGTGGCAAGAACAGAGATGGTGACAAAGGCAGTGGCATGAAGACACAGAGCAGTGGCAGGCTTTAGACTTAAAAAGGCGGTGTGCCTGCGGACAGGAGTCTAGCTTGTAGAATGTGTCCTTTGGACATTTAAATGAATATATACTTTTTGTTTTGTAAGTGTACATCGAACATTTTTGCTTTGTTCATTTATGAAATATAGGATGTAAATGCAGAGCCACAGGGAGGACACAGGATAACTGTTTTTGCAGGAAGGAGAATGTAATCAAAATGTGTAATTTGTTGAATATAAAGCTTGATCTTGCCTATAAATCTTCACCCAATTCACAACAAAAATTTTAAAAAATAATAAAATAAATATAAATATATATGAATGAAAATAACATTTTGGCCCTATCTGTTTGTCTCCCTCAACTAACCTGCTTCCTCAAGAGTAGTCACCACATTTTGTTCAATTTTCTAATATCAGGACTGACACAGAGAAGCTACCCAGTACTATTATGTGCATGAAGTTAAGTCTTTAATGCAGTTTATACACCCACTTCACAATTATCAAGGAGCCCTGGTAGTGTAGTGATTATTTGTTGGGCTGCTAACCGAAAGGTCAGCAATTTGAATCTACCAGAAGCTCCACAGGAGAAAAGATAACACTTTCTGATCCCATAAAGATCTATTGCCTTGAAAACCCTATACATGTTTGGCTGAATTGGAAATGACTTGATGGCATACCACGATCAACTCACTTATCAACATGGTTAGGTTCCAAAGATCAGGTCATAATGCTAAAATTAGCATTATGAGAAAATGGACATTAAATAACTGCCAAACCACTGAGCATGACACCCAGTCAAACTGACACATAATCTTGACTGTTAGAACCAGTACTACTCTGATCTCACACCTCAGTGTTCATTATTGAACAAAACAGTTGGATAATAAATTACTTGTTGTTGTTAAGTGCCATTGAGTCATTTCTGATCCATAGCAAGCTTGTATAGGGTTTCCAAGGAGCCACTGGTAAGCCTGAACCACTGACCTTGCAGTTCAAATGGCTTTGCAGACTGGCGCATTAACCTATAGTGCCTTACTGTAGTCATAAATATGAAGTGTAGATACCAAGACAGTCATTAAATGAAGCATATTTCCCTTATTCCTGTCTTTACTTATCTCCAGTTAAACAACTAACCAGGTTAATAATACACACTTCTTGATCTAAGTTAAAATCATATAATATTATGTAAAATAATAAAATACGAGTGCCAAAAGAAATGGTTACTCTTCCCAAAAAACAAAATTGAATGATTAGGAAAACAGAAAAAAGGCTATTGTTGTTTAGAGGCTGGGAAGACAACTATGTATATAAGACTTAGGAAGGAAATTTTAAAAATATGGACGAATTCTCTATTTAAATGAAACATAAATGGTAAACAATTCATTATGAGTTTGATTTAAGAAGAAGATAAAGTACAGCTCTCCAAACAAAGAAAACAAAGTCTTTGTCCTTTATTGAAAACAAAACCAAAATATTTAGCAAATAGATTTTTATATGATTCAAGTTAAAAATGAAATGTTTAAAAAGTAAATTTTAATTCCTGCCTTACCACAAACTTTCAATGAACTGTCTAACTATTATAATAGCTTGCAATAAGTAAAGGACCTTTACTACAGTTAACATCTCACAAGAAACAGTATTAACTTAAAAAAAACACTTCTAAGATATTTCCCAATACCACATTGTACCATTCTGTTCATTATATTTATAATTTCCCTTTTTATCTTAAAAAAATCAAGAACAACAAAATGATACACATTAAGCTGTACATTATATGTTGACTGTACATTCCAATGGATTTTTACTAAAACACAGATCATACAAGTATTACACTACATTGTAAAATAGAAATTATTTTTCAATTTAATAAAATACATTTTCAAGCCCTGAAGAATAATCTGCTTTTAAATAATTTTAATGCTGAGTACCCACCTAAAACTATTTAACCATCACCATTAGCAACATCAACAATTTAAAAGGAATGGAGCAAGGATGAGCGGGGGAGAAGGGAGGCAAAGAACAACACTGACAGTTGAGTGAGAAGTAGCAAAGAATACTTACCTTCCGATTCTGATCATACTCAGAATCTATCCCCAAAATGCTATTCACTTCTACATATGGATATTTCGTCTCCAGGACACTGACCACATGTTCTGTTTTCACCTTTTCTCCAGTCCTCACCTTGTTATATATCTGAAGAAGAAAAATCAGGAAGCCAACTGTACTTTTAAATTTAAATTTTTAATTATAAAATATTTCTGAGGAAATTTTTTTTTTTTTTTTAATAAAAGCAGCTGTGTATATAGGAAAACCACAACTGGTTTTATAAGAAGGTTGAGTAGGACAGGTTATTTTGGTAAAAGATGTTCCAAAATATGAGGGGCATTTAAAAAGTTCATGGAAAATTTTCATTACCTCTTCATTCCATATTTTAATGAACATTTTATAGCCCTTTTGTATGTATGGCAAAATGCCTATTTTTTGAAAACAGATTAAACACAACACAAAGACTTTGTCTGCATGTTAATGTTAGATAAACAAATGTACATTTTAATTAACAAAAAATGTCATTGATTGAATCTCGAAACAATAAATACAGATAGTCCCGGGTTACAAACAAGATTTGTTTCTGTTTCTGTAAGAATATGTAGGTCAGTCAGATCAGTTGCATACAGTTATTTAGTCTTTAAAATCTGCACGTGCAGCAAGTGAAGGTGATTGTAATGAGAATTAATTGTAAGCAGGGGTATGCATTTTAAAGTTGGACAATTAATAAGGAAGACGGTAAAAGAATAGAAGAATTTGAATCATGGTATTGGTAAAGAATATTCAAACTACCATGGTGCCAGAAGAACAAACAAATCTGTCTTGGAAGACATACAACAAGAATGCTCCTTAGAAACCAGGATGGCAAGACTGTGTGCAGGACTGGGCAGTGTTTCATTCTGTGTGCAAAAGGTCACTATGAGTGAAACTACTCAAAGGCATAGAACAACAACAGAGGGTGGTTCATTCCTTTCAAAGCGAGAATAAATTTATTTAACATTAAAGCAGGATTTCAAAGTGGAATAAGGCTGGCCACACTGCTTTGAAAGAGTATGCCTTTCCACAGTCCAATCAATATTCTCACACATCAGTCTCCTGAAAGAGTTCAATGTGCCTCTGTTCCAGTTCTGTGACAAATCACCCAAATTGTAAAACTTCTGGTCTGTTCTTATTTCATGTCTTCATCCATGACAGAACCAGTTCAAAATGTCCTTAAGTTGGACACTCATAACCCTGGGGTACATAAAAAATAGAGGAGCAACATCATGTTTCGGGGTAAAATAAAAGTGGTGAAAATCAACTGATTAAAGATGGTTTTCTCAATAGTTACCACTGATCTATACACAAAAGAACCATTGCTTCTAAAGTTGTTTATATATAAAATGGAAAACAAACTAAGAAACCACAGCAAGTCCTTTGTTTGAACTTGAACAAATAAATACTGTGGATACACAAAGAAATCCGATCATTTCAGCATTCCCAGTTAAAATGGGGAAAACACACTTAGTAAGAATTTTCTAACTTAATATCATACTGAACCCTAAATTTAAAAGTCATATGATGAGCTCAATAGATAGTTTTAAACAATTATAGAACATCATCACATTTACCAAATTGTATCAACTAGTTATTTCAAATCACCAAAACATAAAAGACTAATATACTAAGAAGCCCTAGAAGGGCTCCTAAAACATTTTATCTTAGCTTATAAATCACAGAACCCTATTACATGGGTAAGTCAAAAAGTATTGCTGCAAAGTCATATACACCTTAATTAAACAAAAATATCAAATGTGAAGCTACTGTTTCTCAACATATGCTCCATCTAAGTCTATATAGCCCTGAAGGAGATGTTTCCATCTCACTAACCCTTCTGGAAATAATTCTGTGCTCTTTGATTTATACCACATCTAAATAACAGTTTTGGCATTCTCCAGGAACAAACTGTGCTTCTTTTCAATGTTCTCTGAGTTTAGGGAACAAAAAGATGTATGAAGGAAGATGATCAATAAACCTATTTGGAATAAACCTGTAACATGTAAGAAATAGAACTTTAGTGGGAATAAGGCTTTCCAATGAAATTCTTGTAGGACAGTCTTTGCCACTACTAAAGAATGAGTTGAGAAAAAATGAGTTGGCAAAACTTTCTTGGCCTTTTTCTCAACAATGTCATTGTCAAATTTCTTAAAATTTCTTCCTAATAAGAGTCTATGATCATCTGGTGTCTTTTAAGAAAGTCTATCAAGATTACCTCTTAAGGGTACCCAAAACCTTTTGATCTGACTTCTCTGCCATCTCCCAACCTTCCAAAAAATATTAGATCTCTCTAAAAGCTGTTGCTTTATATAGAACAATAGTCATATGCATGTGTTATAAAGCCTCAATGATTTGAAAAGATGTTCACTGAGTTTTGTTAATAATTTTCATATTAAACTTGGCCTCAAAATCATCCTCCCCATCTGTGGCACAAAAAGCATCCATTTCTTTAAAGCACCATAATGAGATCCCTGGTGTGACACTTTTGGATAAGCACTGGACTGCTCACCACAAGGTAGGCTGTTCAAACTCACCAGTTGCTCCTTGGAAATGTCACTATGAGTCGGAACCAACTCAAGGACACTTAACAACAACAAGAAGACTAGGACAAGTATGTTACTCAGAGAACTTATCTGTAGTCATCTACTAATCCAATAGACTTGTTTACACAGGTTTTGTTTGGAATACACCTGTACATGCAGGAACTAGAACCCTAGTGGTAATACTTTTTGATTTACCCTCATACTAAGTTATTAAGTTAGTGAGTCAATATAGTAAAAGGTGTCCTGAAACATAAAACATGTAAAGGCTGTATAAAGTAATTTACCTTTGTTTTCCTCTCCACAGAAATACAGATTCCTCTTACCTCATACATTAATTTTTAGTGTAAATAAGATTCAAAAACTTATTTGACATTTTAAAGGAAAACATACATGCATCAGTGTTTGGAAAGCATGATAAGCATCCAAGTCTTGAGCAACATAATTATAAGCTCGAAAAACAGCCACTCCAGCGTCCTGCATCCCATCAACATCTTCAGAGTCATTAACCACAAAGATCAAGCCAATTCTAGGGGAGGAGGTGAGAGATAGAAGAACATAACACTTATTCCAAAGAATATAACTTGTTAAAAGGAATGCCATTCACATACCCACCCAAACATTGAAGTTAATAGAGAAAAAAAACGCTTAGTAGAAAAAAAAAAGTTCATATCTAAGTCTAGTACAATTGCCAAAGACAATTATCACAAAATAATATGCAGACTCTCATGTTCTTGCTGTTGTTAGGTGCCATCAAGTCGGCATCAACTCATACCGACCTTATGCACAGCAGAACAAAACAATGTCTGATACTGGGCCAACTGCACTACTGTTGCCACACTTGAGTCCATCAATGCTGCAACCTGGCCAATCCATCTTGCTGGGGGTCTTGCTCTTTTTCTCTGACCCTTCATCTTACCAAACATAATATCCTTCTCCAGTGACTGTTCCCTCCTGATAATATGTCCGAAGTATGAGAGAAAAAGTTTGGCCATCTTGGCCTCCAAGGAGCACTCTGGCTGCACTTCTTCCAAAACGGATCTATTGGTTCTTTGGGCAGCTCATGGCACTTTTAGTATTCCCCTCCAACACCGTAACGCAAAGGCATCAATTCTTCTACAGTCTTCCTTATTCACTCTCCAGCTTTCACATGCATATGAGGTTATTGGAAATACCATGGCTTAAGTCAGGCGCACCTTAGTCCTCAAGCTGACATCTTTGCTCTTCAACACTTTTGAAAGGTCTTGTGCAAGATTTGCCTAATGCAATACATCATCTGATCTCTTGACTGCTGCTTCCGTGAGTGTTGATAGTTGATCCAAGAAGAATGAAGTCTTTGACAACTTCAATCTTTTCTCTGTTGATAAGAATGTTGTTTATTGGTTCAGTGGTGAGGATTTTTATTTTCTTTATATTGAAATGCAATCCATACCGAAGGCTGTGATCCTTGATCTTTATCAGTAAATGTTTTAAGCCCTCTTCACTTTGAGCAAGCAAGGTTGTATCATCTGCATATCACAGGTTGTTAATGAGTCTTCCTCCAATCTTGATGCCACGTTTTTCTTCATAGAACCCAGCATCTCAGATTATTTACTCAGCATACAGGTTGAATAAGTATGGTGAAAAAATACAACTTTTTTGCACACCTTTCTTAATTTTCAAACATTCAGTGTTCCCATGTTCTGTTCAAACAACTGCCTCTTGGTCCAGGTACAGATTCCTCGAGTACAATTAAGTGTCCCAGAATATTCATACTTTACAATGTTGTCCACAGCTTACCATGATCCACACAATCGAAAGCCTTTGCATAAAGGACAGGTAAACATCTTTCTGATATTCTCTGCTTTCAGCCAAGATCTATCGGACATCAGCAATGATATCTCTTGTTCCACAGCCTCTTCTGACTCTGGCTTGAAACTCGGGAAGTTCTCTGTCAATGTAGGATGGTGGCCATTTCTGTATTACCTTTAGTAAAACTCTACTCACTTGAGATATCAAAGAGATTGTCAGATGATTTCCGCATTCCATTGGGTCACCTCTCTTTGGAAGGGGCACAAATATGGATCTCTTCCAATCAGTTGGCCAGATCTGGCAGACTCTCATATGCACTGTTAAATCAAACTGTATTCATATCACAGAAAGATTCCTTCATTGATGGGAAGAATGTTGCTACAGCTTTAGGTGGAGGATTTGATCTGCTTTTAAGCTAAATATATTATTTACAGTCCTAGGGGAAATAAGACTTTGCAGAACATAAAAATATACAGGAAGGGGGATATTTTACAATTCTATGCTGGCAAGTGAACAATTCTTAGTAAATGGAAATCTGGAAAAGATTGTTATCCTTTTGCAAAACAGCTACAGTCACACTGCAGACCATAATGAGATATCATCACTTTTCAACAAAGTGACAATGTGGTAGCCACTAGCCACATGTACTACATAGTTGAAATATAGATATTGCAAATGGAGAAGTATTAAGTTTAAAATACACAATGGCTTTTGGACATCTGGAGCTCTAGTGACAGAGTGGGTTAAGCATTGGGCTGCTAGCTGTAAAACCACCCATCAGGCACTTGACAGGAGAAAGATGAGGCTGTCTGTTTGCTCCTGTAAAGATTTAGTCTCAGAAACCCTATGGAGTAGTTCTACTCTGCCCTAAAGGATTGCTACAAGCTGGAATCGGCAGGGGGCAGTGGATAATGCAAAAAGAAAAAGTAAACTATCTCAATCATTTTATATTGACTTTTTATATTGATCAAAGTTTCTTTGAACTTTGATAAGGTGGGCAGTAGAAAATCCTAAATAGCATGGCGGTGGTGGTATGCCATCTAGTCAATCAAGACTCCTAGCAACCTCATATAGGGTTTCCAAGACTGATCTTTACTGGAGCAGAAAGCCTCATGTTTCTCCCATGGAGTACTGGTGAACTCAAACTGCTAACCTACAGTTAGTAACTACCAGTACTCTTTCTAAATAATATATGCTTCTTGTTGTTGTTGTTAAGTGCTGTCGAGTCGGTTCCAACCCATAGCAACCCTGTAAAGGATTTCTAAGAAGCAGTTGGTGAGCCTGAACCAGTGATCTTGCAGTTCAAACTGCTTTGCAATCTGGTGCATTAACCCACAGCGCCATATCAGGACTCCTCCTACTCATATTTTAATTGCATTGAATAAAACTGAATTAGACAATAGCAAGTACTAATGAGAATGTGGAGCAATGGAATTTTTTAAAACTGCTTCTGGAGTATAAAATGGTACCACTATTTTGAGAAACAATTTCACCAGACATGCCACCTTTAAGTATATAACCAAGCTTACATGACTTAAAAAGCAAAATCAAGAATTGGAGAGTTGTGGGGGATGTACAACAATCAGTGGAAAAACCATAAAATATTAATACAATAGACTACTTTGCAGCAGTAAAAATGAATCAACAAAACTATTATTTGTATCAACATGGAAGAATCTCATAAATATAAAATAGAGTGAAAGAAGTCACAAAAAACACTTCGTATTTACTATCCATAGTAACAACATCTACTATAGTAACAACATCTACTATCCAATTACTTTATGCATTAACACTGTACTTTTGTTAGTACCAAATGCCAAGCGAGAACAAAGCTGGCTGTGACAGTTAAGGTTATGTGTCAACTTGACAGGACGATGATTCTCAGAGGTTTGGCAGTTATGTAATGATATAATTTGGAAGTTATAAAGACCTGGATTATAGACTTTAGAACCTAACACCATGTCAAAAGTAAGGCACTTAAACCAGCAACAAAAACAGGTGTACTTTATCTAATGTTGAAATGAAAAAAGGCATTCTGGAGGAAGTGACACATAAATAGTCTTCAATATGCACTTTATGAAAGATTGTCGAGTAATTTTGCTGAGAGTGGATCTTTTGCTTTGATTTTGCAATTTGATTAATTTAGATAATGCATACACCATAAAATTCATCCTTTTACAGTATGACATCCAGAGGTTTTTATTATGTTCCAAAAATTGTGTGACCACTTGGTTTTATAATCAAAAACTAACAAGGTTTTATAATCAAATACAAAATGTGTATATGTGAATAGAAGTGAGAAAAAAGTTTATTTTTATGTGAAAAAACTGTCCTTTGGAAAATCCCATCTGTAACAGAAATTGCATCAAAATGTCCCCAGCAGAAATGATCTAAATGTTATTCTTAAAAAAACAAATATATATGGTAAAAATAGATAAACTCCTCTTAATTATCTTCTCATAAACTAATTCTCCCTTCCTAAGTTTCCAATTTCCAAAAAGACCATCACAGGTTGTCTGATTCCTAAAAGCCATAAACTTCAAACTTCTCCTTCTGTGACTTCCAGACCCAGATCATAATTAATTACCATGACTGATACTCACAGATTTGGGCCTTCCTCTCATTTCTCCCATCAGTCCTATGCACGACCACAATAATAACAAACTATGTGCCTTAGATTTCTGATCCAACACTTCATGTCTCCTTATTGCCTACCTTTTGTTTCCCTGAAATTCTGAAGCAGTAGCACATAACCTGATACTTGATCATTTAAAAATATGCAGAGCAGTTTTTCCAAGATGATAGGAATGTGTACTGTGTATTTCCTACAACATCTAGCTCAGTGCTGGTCATAAAACATACATCAACAGTGTTGGCTAAATATTTATTTTCATGTTTTTAAGAAACAAATTTCATCAGCATGTAAAATTACCAGAATTTAAGTAAAACATATTAATATGTAAGCAAAAAAAAAAAAGTTTCTTGAAAAGTACATTGGAAGCCCAGTTACTCAAATTTCCTATTGGTAGATTTAGCAAAACAAAGTGCAATAAATGTTGTTTCTTATATTCATAAAAGACTGTATACATATTTTGTCCTTGGTTGTCTTAACAAAAGGTACTGGCAAAGCTCTTTATATTCAATTAAAGTGAAAATCAACTTTGTGATGTGAAGACTAACCTATGAAAATTTCCTTTCATTGTGAAGCAAGCTGTGACCACATTACTATTTTCACATGAATTATTTGTAGCTCAATGGTGATGTGCCTCTATTGCTTAAAAAAATCAAATTCTCTGTATCAAAAGATACTAGTTTCATGCTGAGTAGATGATGAAACTACCAATAATAATCCATACTGTTATTTCACAAATCTATAGCACCCAACTTGCACTTAAGAATGTCAAAACCTCAGGTAAATTATAGACATAATAAGATGAATTCCAGTATTACCTTAGTGGTATATGATTACTAAGGAACATTTCAGCTGTATTAATCAATTCTGCTGTGGTCTCATGAGCTGGGTCAATTATAAAAACCTGTGAAAATGGAAAAGCATAGTCCATTAGATAGATCTTAAATGAGTATAATGCTCAAGGCAGACATAGTTTACTAGTTAAACTAAACAATTGTTTCAAAGAAGACTTCAGGAGATATTTCAAATGTCACTGGGCCAGTAAAAATGTTGTTAGTCTCCTTACTTTAACATAAAGTTTTTCCAGTTACTTTTGAGCCACATAAAAGAGGAGATAACACAAATTATGGTTCTTTCCCTTTTCATGTTTAGAATGTGGCACTGCAAAGCTAAGTGAATTTCTCATGACCTTATGCTGATAAACTAGAAAAAAATTCCAAATTGTCATTGTTTTTAGGTGCCATCACCTTGGTTCTAACTTATAGTAACCCCATGCACAACAGAACAAAAACAGTGCCTGGTTTCACACCATCTCCACAATCATTGCTAAGTTTGAGCCCATTGCTTCAGCCATTGTGTCAATCCACTCAATAAGGGTCTTCATCTTTTTCACTGACCAACCAATATGTCCTTCTCCAGGGACTGGTCCCTCCTGATAACATGTCCAAAGCACATGAGAAAAGTGTCTCCACCCTTACTTCTGAGGTACATTCTGGCTGATTCTCTTACAAAAGAGATTTGTTTAGTCTTCTGATAGTCTATGGTATATTCAATATTCCTTACCAACACAATAATTCAAATACATCAATTCATTTTTTGTCTTCTTTATTCATTGTCCAGCTTTTGCATGCATATGAAACAATAAAAAGTACTACAGCTTAAGTATTCCAGATTACTAACTACTTAAGGAATTTATGAATTAGATTCACTTAGCCATTCAGTGCCAAATTCTTATACCAAAATAATAATAGCTATCACTTATAAAAACACTTACGTGCTAAGCAATTTATACATATTATCTAATAAAGCCTAAACAGATGATAAGAAAGAAAGAGACTGAAATGAGAAAATTATAGATGACAGAGTTTATTCTGTGTATCTGTAGAAGCAGACAGTAGCACTAACTTGCCACCAAGAATAAGAGGGAAATGTCAAAGACAGCATGGAGAATGACTAAGAACCCTCTTTTCTCTTTAACAGTAAAATAAACATCAAGTAAGAATTGGAAAAACTCTACTGAAATAAACCATTTGATATGGAATCAGTTCCAACTCATTTCAATTCTATGTGTGTCAAAATAGAACTGTGCTCCAGAGTTTTATTGATTTTTTAAAAAATAATTTATTTTTGCTATTCCTATTACACACAGCAGAACATAAACAATTCAACAATTTCTATGTTTAAGACACTGATTGATTATACTATTTGAGTACAGTCATTCTCACCCTCCTAAGTTATTCCTCTCTCATTACAGAAACTCACTACTGGCTAAGTTTCCTATATAACCTTTAGATTTGCTGGTGACAGTTTAATCCCATTAAATAGGCCTTAAAAGAGTATAATGCTCAAGGCAAACATGTTTGAGCAGTTGAGCTAAACTATGGTTTAAAGAAGACTTCAGTAGATATTTTGGCTTTATGGTTTAAAGATTCTCTCAGGAGTTTCAAGATTCATCTAGTCTCCTTAGTTCTAGAAATCTGAATTACATACATAATTTGAAATTCTGTCTGCATTCTCCCCTTTTATCATAATTCTTCAATAGAATCTTTGATCAAAGTGTTCAGAGGAATAGCCAGGTACCATCTAGTTCTTCTTGCCTTATAGCAAGAAATAGACCTTAATGGAGGCAACAGGCAACACATGCCATTTTGTTGTCCTCCTCCTTCTAGCTCTTTCTTTCTTTGTTGCTCCCAAAGATATAGAGATCAATTGTTGTGCCTTGTATGACTACCTTGCAAGTTTTTAAAATGCCAGGCACTGCACCAAGAACTAGTAGGTATAGTGGTATTAAATCAATTAACTGGTATGTCCCATGAAACCATGATCCTAAATTCCCAATCTAACAATCCAAATCCCCTGGGTTGTTTGGTTGTACATAAGCAACCTCAGCAGTTACTTTCCACAGAGTGTTCAAGGAAGTCTTTTTTAAAGAAAGAGCTCTTTCTTCCAAACCTTGAACTTTTGGGTTAGAGTTAAAAACATTAACTACCTGCATGCAAAGGGATGCCTTTACTTATTACTTACTACTTTGAATTACTAAGTTTTAAGGATGAAGACAGTAAAGACAATTAGTAGCAATACACATTTTCTGAGTAAAAAGTAGAACATTTATCTTAAAACAACAGATTTTAAGCTTTCATGTTGAGGAATAGGAATACTTCCTTACAGTGACGGAAGCTATAACTTCTTCTTCTTTTTCTTCTTCTTGGGTGCCATTAAGTCCGGTTCGACCCATGGTGACCCGGCACAGGGTTTCTGAGGAGCGGTTGGTGAGCTTGACCAACCGACCATGCAGTTCAAACGAACCTTGCAGTCCAGTGCATTAGCCCACAGTGACATACCAAGACTTCTTAAAAATTATCAATTCTCTGTCAAACTCTTTCAGAATAGAACTACAAATACAGAGCTAAATAAAATGCCAGACTCCTGCTACAGGATAGGCACTGGACTTCGAACCACAAGGCCAGCAGTCCAAACCCACCAGCTTCTCCTCAGAAATCCTAAACGGGGTCACTATGAACACTGATCTAAAGGCACTTAACAACAACAAATAAAATGTGGTGGTAGTGGTGAGGAAGCAGCTAATAATGAAGTGAATATTCTAAATGTTACTTTAAGGTAGGCGAGAAGACAAGAAAGAGACAGAGTTCATGAACACACAAGAAGTTTTACTCACCATGTTATGCAAATTTTTCCGGATCTGCCTGATAACACCAGGAAAGGTGGGTCGAAGCAACTCTTGTAGACTAGAAGGCCATGAATTATATCTGCTATCAACCTCAAGGTTGTTAATCCACTATGGAAAAGATAAACATAACATGGTGCATGTCTTTTAGTTACCAGATAGCAAAATTTTCAGTAATAAAAAAAGTCTAAATTATTTTAAAACAATTATGTGGGAAATAAAATAATTTCAAAATCTCATGATAGAGAACTTAGGATGCACAGATCAAAGAGGAAAAATTAGTATATAATGCATTTGAGTTATCATGTTGGAGAATATTAAAAGTACCATGGACTGTAAGAAGAACAAATCTGTGTTGGAAGAAGTAGTTAGAATGCTCCTTAGACACCAGAAAGGCAAGACTTTGTTTCTCATACTTCAGACATGTTATTAGGAGGGACCAGTCCCTGAAGGACAGCATGTTTGGTAAGTAGAGGGTCAGCAAAAAAGAGGAAGACTTCCAACGAGATACTGCACAGTGGCAGCAGCAATGAGCTCAAGCATAACAATAATTCTGACAATGGCACAGGACCAGGCAATATTTTGTTTTGTTGTGCACAGGGTCAATATGAGTCAGAGTCAACTCAACAGCACCTAACCACAACAGCAGACAATCAAAGAATAGAAGATATTTGCAACCTAGCAAAAGCAATAAATGACTGGTGTGTACAATGAATACAGAACTTAAAACATATCAATGACAAAGCACAAGGAGCCCATCAGGAAAATGGGTCAAGAATATGATTAAGAAATTTACAGAACACCACTGACCAGGAGATGAAAGAGAGAGGAGAGGATGGGCCAGTTGGTCCAAAGCGTGCTGAGACCTGAGGACTCCTAAGCCCATGGACAAGGACCTAGCCACAGAAGACTAGAGCTGAGAGTGAAGCATCCAGCTGATATGAACTGAGGGGAGATACACAAAAATGTTCAAATTTACAGATAGTACCCATTTGATGGCTTGATGATCCAAACTCAACTAGAAGAGGAAGATAAAGAAATTTGATAAAGGAAACAAGTATAAATTGCTACAATTTGATGAACTTGACCTATATTTATGGATGCAGTAGCTCAAAAAACCAACCGAGAGGGAAGGAGTCTTCACATCAAGGATCAAATATATCCCCTCTGTACACAAGGTTCATAGGGATGAGCAATTTAGAAATTGGCTACCTATAAAGGCATAAAGTGGCTGGCTTACAAGTTTTCAGGAGGGAGTTTAGTTTAAGAGTGTGCGGGGGAAGGTAGAATCCCCAATCAACAGTTTTCATCCTGTCTAGATGAATCTGGTAAAAGGAGATGGGAATAAGTCATTTGTAAGGTCAGTTCTCTTTACTAGATAGAAAAAGTTGTCAAGTTGTTGCTAATTGCAGTCAAGACAACTCTGACTCACAGTGACCCTGTGAGTACAGAGGGGATTTTATGTGAATTTATGAAAGCAGATCACCAGGATTATCTTCTGAGGTGCTTCTGGGAAGGTTTGAATCAACCATCTTACAGCTTACAGTAGGCAAGTCCTTAACTGCTTGCATTATGCATATTGTCCACTACACATGCATATAAAAATTAGATCTACATGTACTAACCTCTTTAAGTCTTGGGGGAAATGTTTCACAAAAAATAAAGCTATAACATTATTTAAAGAGGTAAAAAAAACTGATAAGTAACGTTATATGGAAAGGAAAGAGACCTCAGGTAAGTAAAGCATTGCTTTAAAAAAATTGAAGGCCTGTCACTTCCTCTTCTTAGAAGCTAGTACCCAGAAATCACTGTGGTCAAAAAGCCGGGTTTAATGATAGATTAACGGGACAGAATTGAGAAGCCAGAAGTAAACGGCTAAAACACATTAAAATGGGGAAAAGATAGTGTCTTCAACATATGGTGCTAGCAAAACTGGAATCCATTTCCAGAAGATTAAAACACGTCCCTTATCTCACATCATATAAAAAAAACAAGCTCAATGGGTATTAAATACCCAAATGTAAAACCTAAACTGAAAAAATAATCAATAAATAAACAAGGACAGAATAAGGGACTCTAATATATGGAATAGATACAAAAACAAACATAACTAAAAACACACAAACAGTAGAACACAAGCCAGATGACTGGGACCTCCTAAAAGTTAAACACTTAAATGCATAGAAGATTTTTCCAAAAGATAACCCACAGACTGGGGGTGGGGGTGGGGGGGCGTAAGTGGAATGGATGCAACAACGTATCAGAGAAGGGAATGATCTCTAAAATTCATAAAAAACAACAACACCTCTACAAGAAAAACAAAAACCCAATTTAAAAATGGTCACAGGAAGAAATTCAGGCAGCCAACAAACATGAAGAAATGTTCAAGATCATTTGACATTAGAGAGATGCAAAACAAAACAATGAGATATCATCTCACCACAGCATTAATAGCAAAGTTAAAAACAACAATTGTTGGCAAGGGTGTGGAGAGACGGGGACCTGCACTGCTGGTAGGTCTGCAAAATGGTTCGACCCTTGTGGAAAGCGGTATGGCACATCCTCAGAAAGTTGGACATAGAAATACTGTGCGATCGATCCAGCAATCCCTCTACTTGATATATATCCACAAGCAGTAAGAACCAGGACACAAGGAGATACATAAGCACTGATGTTCATTGCAGTACTATTCACAATAGCAAAAAAGATGGAGCCAGCTGAAATGAGTATCAATGGAACAATGGATAAATACATACACTTATATATCCCACAAACATAGATTAAAAGGATATTTGTACATGAGTATTTACTTTTCATACAAATACAACTATGAGTGAGGTAGAACATACAGTAGAAAAAATGATCAAAACTTCCTAGATACTATCAAGCATCTAAGGCAATGAGTTGCTAGGTCTGAAGTCTCAGGAGCACCATGGTTAGTTGGCATAACATAGGCCACACAGACAATGCTCTACATCCTACTTGGGTGAATAGTATCTGGGATCTTGAAAGCACATGAGTAACCATCTAAGGTGCAACTATTGGTCTCTCCATATGCAGAAGAAAGAAGAGTGAAGAAAATCTAAAAGGCTTGGAATCAATTAGTACAATGGACTAATGGAACATGTGAACAGAGACCAAAAGAACTAGATGGTACCTAGCTATCACTACTAACATCTATCAATGGGATCACATCAGAAGCTTCCAGATAGAATAAATAAGAGGAGTAGAATTGGGAAGGAATATAAAAAAGGTTCAACTGAAGCATTTTCTTCTTTCAAAACAAAAAGATTTGACATGAAATGATTAACTGGTTACATTAAAATCCTCACCAATTATGTATGAATGATTGATCAGTCACATGGTTATTAATGGTGTTAATCGCTTTACTCTTAAATAATTAAAACATTTTGAATAGAAAACAAATGGCATGACAATATTCACCAAAACAGCTATATAGTTAGAACTCAAGTAATAGTCAGTTACAGTTTATATTATTTGTTATCCAATAAAATTTCTCCACAGAAAATGTAGTACAAAATCCAGAAATCAGAAAAAAGGACTCCAGTGCACACAGTGCAATAGACACATTTCTATCACATATCTAACTTTCATCAGACTCCCTATATTGTATATAGGGAATATATAATATTAAACATATTTTCATCTATTCCCTATGTTATCTTTTGCAGTAAATCATATAAAACCCTTTCTAAGTATTGAAAGAGCCTACTTTATTATATACACATAGTCCCCTATAACCAGTTGTTGTATATCTTTATTTCATGACAACAAAAGAGATAGTGGAAATAATTTACCTCTCATAAAAGATAAACTGGAGAACAACCACACTTGCAGATAATACCCACTTGACCTGACTTCAATGACTGGATGATCAGAGCTCAACCAGAAGAAGAAAGAAGAAAAAAAGAGTAATCTGATACAATTTGATGAACTTGACCTACACCTACGGATGCAGTAGTTCAAAAGAGGGAACAAATCCTTACAGCAAGAATCATTCCC
>NW_006408997.1:232713-238929 GCF_000296735.1 Chrysochloris asiatica | reverse complement strand
TGATGATGCATGGAGGGGATTGTAACCATGGCAATGAAACGAAATACGATAGAATGAATGTAAAACTAATGTTCTCCCATGTAAACTATCATGTAATTCACAATAAAACATTAAAAAAAAAAGATAAACCAGAAAAGCATAATACAAATACCTGGATGGATGTCTGTTGGCTACTAAAAGAATACTCACTAAAATGGCAGGACTCCTGATGTCGACTGCATAGTCAGCCTCAGACGGCTGGATGTTCAGTTTCAAAACATTATGCAGAGAAATGCCTTCTATTCCCAATCTGTGCAGACCTTCCATTACCCATGCTTCATTCCTCAATGTATCAGTTAAACTATAAAGAACATATATTAATAGTTTAGAAACAAAACAAAAAGGCTTTAAAAAAAATTGTGTTCATGCCATAACATAGTTCACAAAAACAGTGTTCTACATTTGGCTTTGGTGAGTAGCAACTGGGGTCTTAAAAACTTTTGAACAGGGCATTTCAACGCAGAGCAGAGAGGCTGTGGGTGCAGCTTGTGAAACATGAACAGAGAAGGGTTACAGCCCAGTTTCCTCCAGACACCCCCTTGACCTCAGGATCGAACCCCACCGCTCTGCTGGTAGGGCCTACCCTGCCAACTATCCTGTGGCATGAACCTGGGTGGTTCTGGGCACCCCACACACAGCATGGATAGTCAAAGTTCTAAGGCTCCTCAGAGCAACATGAACACCAACGAGGCAGCAGGAGCATCCCCCACCAAGGACAAGGGATACGAGAAAGGCCATGTGAAAAGCAATGGAGACTTAACCTCCAAGGGGGACGGGGAGTCGCCATAATAAATGAGGCAGCCACAGCCACAGCCATTGGCAAGGCCATGGAGTCAGCACCATCCACTCAAAGCACTGAGGCCAAGGGGGAGGCTTCTACCAGAAGATCCCCCAAGAATAAAGAAATCTTTCAAACTAAGCAGGCTGTCCTTCAAGAAAAATCAGAAGGAAGATGTGGGTGATTCCTCTGCCTCCTCATCCATAGAGGAAGATCAGAAGCAGGAAGAGATTGGTGCCTGCAATGACTAAGGCACTGCCCAGGAAAGGTAGGTTGCCACCCTGGAAACCCAGAAACCCCAGTCCAAAATGGCAGTGGCCAGTGCTGCCTCCAAGGGAAGAGACATGGAAGAAGAGGCAGGACCCCAGGATGCAGACCTGTTTATTCCTTTGGGGCCAGAGAATGGCCCTACAACTTGCCAGAGAACAGAATGAGTAGCAGGTGGGTGATCTCTAAGCTGCAAAATCTGTGATGTCCTTGTGAGGTTACTGCTTAGACCTGGTGCCCTTGCTGCCTTCCTGTGCCCAGAAAGGTAGGGGCTGTTGCCCTCTCCCAGTCACTTCCCCTCCCCTCAAGTGGATTCTTCCATCATCTATCTGATCTTCCTCATGAGGCCAGCAGAAGACGGCTCCTTTCAATTTACCAAGTTAGGTTAGTGATGTGAATTACTCCTGCTTCTACCTCCTTCCCATCCCCACCCCTGTAAGAAGCAATTGCTCATTTTCTTTCCAATTCTTTTTCAATTAGGTTTTGTTTACTCTGCTCCCCAAATCCCTGAGTCAGAAGTGGGGTGTCTATACTCTTAAAACACCCAAGTTTATATAAATGCCTTGGCAGTGGTTTTGTGCCTTGAGTTGGTCCCAACTCATAGCGACCCTGCACAGGGTTTCTTAGGAGCGACTGGTGCATCTGAACTGCTAACCTTGCAATTCAATCTGACCTTGAGGTCCAGTGCATTATCCTACAGCACCACACCGGGACTCCTATTCAAGTTCAAAATTCCAGCTTGAGGATCAACTGTGTCTCTTCTTTGATTTGGTAAGCAAGTATCAGGCTTTGGGGGGTTGGGGAGGTCTATAATGTGAAACAACTTATTTTGTCATATTTTCCTCCTCTCTCTTGTAAATAACTTTTACTGGCCAAATACCAGATATGTTTTGTTGTTTTTCTTTTCTAACTGCTAAAACATTTTCTTCCGTCTAGTTTCACTGTAACATTTGGAAAAGGAATAAATGTTGTCCCTTTAAAAAAAAAAAAAAAAGCTTTTAAGCAGTTATCTCAGATGCAACTTTTGGTCTCTTACCCTTCAAAAGAAACAAGAGTGAAGATATTGATGCATGCAATTAGTCCAATTAAGTTTCATCCAGTCAGTTCCAACTCATAGAGACCCTGTATAGAGTTTCCGAGGAGTAGCTGGTGGTTTGAACTGCTGACCTTGTGGTTCACAGTACTGTGCTAAGCCTACAGCACCATACCAGGAGTCCCGTAAATATATTTTAGAGCTATTTACTCCAAAACTACATTTTAATAACAAAAGAAGATATTCAAATGGCTTATTTAAGACAGACCAACTTCTGAGATACTACAGACAGTATTTTCAGGAGAACCTACTTCATCATGGATGAACAATATGAAGTACGTAAGTTAATATTATTGATGTAAATAAAGGAATTGGCCTTAGAAGAGAAAAAATAGGACAAAAATAAGCTAAACTCAATGGAGGTACATGTACAGAATTTTAGTTTCTGTAATTATTTTAAAGTACCCTGGTAGCGCCGTAGGATAAACACTGGACTGCCAACTGCAAGGTCTGCAGTTCAAACCCACCAGTCACTCAGCACAGGAATGATGAGGCTTTCTGCTCCCAAAAACACTTTACTCGCTTTGTATCAACTGTATACATGCTACAACCTTCTTGTGAACTTCAATTTCCTTGTCATAAAAAGAATACACTGAATTTACAATAAACTCTATAACTCTTATTCATGACAGGCTGATATGATATGTATTTTCTAACATTCACGAAACTTTTTAAAAGTTAAAACTCTAATTAAATCCAACTCACAAATAAGAAAAAGAAGAAAATAATAATAACCCACTTCACACTCTTCCCAAAAGGAAAAAGAACATACACTTTATAGTTAGTAGAAAATTATAGCTCCAAAGAGTAATCCTGGAAAAATACTCTTAAATGCACACAGTATTGGAAAGCAGGGAACATAACTACTGCACATCACATCACCTTGTACTCTCTGGGTTTTGATAAGACACCAGGTTTTACATCATGCCACAGAGTGGAGGAATGACAATCTGAACACATCACAAAGAACTATGATTAAGCAAAGCTTTAGAGAATTAAAAATATAATCCATACCTGAAAATATCCTGCGTATCTAAATCAATGTGCAGTCCATTGATGAACAGAGCTGAATCTCCTGGTTGTAATCCTAAAGTTCCTTTAAAATACTAAAAGATTAAAAAATTAGAGAGTAGTAAAAGAACATGTAACAGAAAAATATTCAATTTTTCGGGCTTTATATATATATTATAAAAGAACTCTGGTACCGCAGTGATTACAAGTCGGGCTGCTAACCTCAAGGTCACCAGTTCGAAACAACCTTCTGCAGGAGAAAGATGACGCTTTCTGCTCCCATAAAGATTTGCAGCCTCGGAACCCTATACAGGATTGCTATAAGTCGGAACCTACTGTACAACACACTACCAATACCACCACCACCACCATATATGAAGGAGCTCTGGTAGCGCAGTGGTTACGAATTGGGCTGCTAACCTCAAGAATGGCAGTTTGAAACTACCAGCCATTCTGCTGGACAAAGACGGGGCTTCCTGCTCCCGTAAAGATTTACAAGCTCGGAAACCCAGTGCAGGGTCACTATGAGTCAGAACTAACTCCACTGTAGTTAACAACAACAACATTATATGTACGAAACTTGACATCTTCTTATTTACTGTTAGAGTATAACTATGCTTCACAGGGTTTTTAATAGCTGATTTTTCAAGAGTAGATAGCATTTTCTCACAAGGGGCCTCGAGGCAAACTCAGACTACAACACTTTCAGTCAGAAATTGAGTACACTCAGTGACTCCACAAATAAAGTATAGTTGCTGTTGTTGTTCTGTGCAGTCAAGTCAGTTCCGATCATAAAAACAGGGTTTCCAAGGAGTGACTAGTGAATTTGAACAGCCAACCTTGCATTTAGCTATCCAATGTTGATCCTACAGTGCCACATCAGGATTCCAATAAATCAAATAGGACTGACTAAGTCAACAGACTCCTGATATGGCGCTATACAATCAGCACTGGACAGTGAAACACAAGATAGACAGTTCAAACCCACCAGCTGCTCCATGGAAACCCTATACAGGATCGCTATGAGTCAAAATCAACTAACTCAATGGCACTTAACAACAACCAAAACTAAATAAACCAGTATTATTTATATTTAACAATAACAAACTGATAACATGCTTTTTTCTGTCCTGTGATACCATAAGATATTACTTTCTGATTCCTTTTCCAATAATACTTCTCTGAACTTCATAAAACTGAAAATAGCATTTTTCCCATAGGCAGCATACTAATAGAATAAGACATGTGTTCTTTACCTTCATAAGAAAGGTAGTCTCTTATAGCCAAAAAATTGATTTACACCCTTAATATCTAAGACAGAAGAAAACTATCTATAATTATAATTAGGATCCATTTTTGGATCCTCTTTTCCATCCAGGGGTCAAGTCATACAATCTCTGCCATTTTTGTTTGTTTGTTTTTAAATGCTGCTTACCTTTCCAAGTGAGCTGCATCTGCTTATTAAAGAATCTAACCTAAAAGGACTTCAAAATCCCACACCTCCCATAATCCTTCAAACTAAGGCACTCCAAGAAACTGGAAGCTGCTGTGCTAAGGGAAGTACCTGCATAAAGCCTAGCCTTCCAGGACCTGGCCTCTGAAGGGCCCTTCACTGAGTGGGTAACCCTGGCACATAGAGCAACTTAGCAGTTATAGTCCTTTATAACAAACCTAACGAAAGGGAAAAACTGTTCATATTACATTTTCCATCTTCCCTATGTCATATCCTTTATACTCAATTTCTCCTTCTTTCAAGCCAACACTGGGACTGTTATTCGTAAGTTCTGTACCACAAAATACAGAAGAGAATCAGACACCAAAGACTTAATCCCTTAGTAAGCCAGGACTAGGGAAAGGAGTGCGCCTGAGCTCCCTTTATTTCACAATGGTCAGTGAGAAAGTAGCGTAGTGGTTACTTATGAGTCAGGCTGCCAACCTCAAGGTAAGTAGTTCGAAACTACCAGCGGTTCCACAAGAGAAAGATGAGGCATTCTGCTCCTGTAAAGATGCCTCGGAAACCCTGAGTAGGGTCACTATGAGTCGGAACGGACTCCACAGTACTTAACAACAACAACTAATACTAAAAAATTGATGAAAAGCAGTGCCAAAAATTATTTCTTTTAAAAATAGTTAAGAAATGAGGAGTCATTATTTAGGGGATACTGAGTTTCTCTTAATAATGGTGGAATAATTTATAAAACAATAGTAGCAATGATTATACAACATTATGATAAAAATCAATGTCTGAATTGCACAAGAAAAACTGTTTAACTGGCAAATGTTTTGTTATACAAGGCAGCTTCCAAAAATGGAATGAAAAGATAATGAAATTTTTCCATGAAATTTCCAAAACCCCCTTGTGGGTGTACTTATTTACCACAGTTTGAAGAATAAAAGAAAATAACCAAGACAATGATGATACTATGGTTATTGGCTTCTTTGTCTTGTCAGATTAAATATGGAGTAAGAGAAGTGGATGATGGAGAATTACACATCACTGAGAGTTGGCCTATTTTATCTACCAAGGAGCTGAGAACATGTCCACTCACTAGAAGGAATGTACAGCAACTTTCATTCTAAGGTAGCACTGCTGATTAATGGTAAATACAGTGCATATCTATTTTTGGATATGGAGGCTAATAATTCTTTGTAAAAAAATCATCACACTGAATATTTTTAAAGCATCTGTATACTTTTTTAAATGTATTTTATACTTTAATATTTACAACCACCCCTCAAAAGAAACCATCAGCTCAGATTAAGAATTTAGGAAATATTAATATAGTCTGTATTATTTAATGTTTACTCTGTATTTTAAACTTCTTGGGGGCTGTTGTTGTTTTTGTTAAGTACCATGGAGTTGGTTCCAAGTCATAACGACCCTGTTTAGGGATTCCAAGGCTGTAAATCTTTACGGGAATATGACCGCCTAAGACAGGCAGCGTCCCTTAAACAAACAATAAATAAGGAGGATTCGGATGCAGACCGTGCAGACCCGGTCAGGAGGCCAAGCCCCTGTGGGCCCAAG
>NW_006408997.1:212753-232428 GCF_000296735.1 Chrysochloris asiatica | reverse complement strand
AATGAAACAAACTATATGAATGGTTGAATGTGAAGCTGATGATGTGCCCTGTAAACTTTCACTCAATCCAAAATAAAAACATTTAATAAAAAAAATAAAAAAATCTTTACGGGAATAGAAAGCCTTATCTTTCTCCCGTGGAACGGCTGGTGATTTCAAACTGTTGACCTTGAGGTTAGCAGCCTTCTGCCAAGTGAAAAAATACATAAAACCTTTCAATGAGGTTTTTTTTTTTTTTTCAACTAGTAAACACTTGCTTTATTTACTCCTGAGATTTATTAACTAATATTTTGTGCACAAAGATTAAGAAAATCTGGGGTGAAGACAGTGGATTGAAAAATCAGCATTTATTTATTTTTTCCTTCCTGAAACTCCATTAAAATGTCAGTAGAGCAATTTTTTAAAGCTATAAATCCACAATAACAAAGAGAACAAAAAAGAAGGAGATAAAAACCAACAAACTTTGTAAGTTGGAAAGCAGATAGGTGAACAGTAACTGTGTTAGCTGCCTAGAGAAAGTTGAATAGTAGGCCAATAAATTGGGAAAGCCAACGAACTATCCAAGTTGCTTTCCTCAAAAGGATCAGCAAATGACAACAGAAGGAATTCATGGATAAAAGAGGTGAATTTGTTGTTGTTGTTGTTATTAAGTGCCGTCGAGTCAATTCTGACCCATAGCAACCCTATATAGGGTTTCCAAGGAGCAGCTGGTGAGCTTGAACCACCAACCTTACAGTTCAAACGACTTTGCAATCTGACACATTAACCCACAGCGCCACACTAGGTGAATACTAGGTTATAAATAAGGCTTTAAAAAAACTTGATTTTTTTAAGTTACAGGTAGAGCCATGATTCCTTCTTGATTTCACACAGCCACGTGACAACTGCCACCTTCTTACCCTATCCCCACTCCAGAAAAACTGGACGCTCATCCTCTGTAAAGAGTATAACAGAATCTGCACAGACTACAGAAAATCAAGCACAACTGAGGGCATATAATAACTAATAACAAGGGGACTAACAGTGAAAGCGACCAAATTCTCTTCCCTACTGGGCTTCTTCAACTTCAACTGATAAAATACACCCTGCAAGAAGACTGTTGTTGATGCTAAGTGTCATAGAGTTGTTTCCGATTCATAGTAACCCTACATAGGGTTCCCAAGGAGTAGCTGGTGAGTTTGAACCACCACCCTTACAATTAGCAGTCCAGTGCTAATCCAACAGCACCACACCAGATTAGAAACTTTTTTTTTTTTTCTAGACACTTTGATCAACTCTCTGGTAGCGCAGTGGTTACGAATCGGGCTGTGAACCGCAAGGTCAGCAGTTTGAAACTACCAGCTGTTCTGCGGGAGAAAGATGAGGCGTTCTGCTCCCGTAAAGATTTACAGCCTCGAAAACCCTGTACAGGGTCACTATGAGTCAGAACCAACTTCATGGCACACAGCACCAGCCACTGGTGGAAAGATTAAAAACCTGTCAGTGGAGTTACTTAGGATATGGCTGAACTAGGATACCTCCCAATCAGCTTTTAGTGTCTCACTCTAAAGCAGCTGACCAAGGATCTCCTGAGAACTGAGGAATGCATATAATATAACAAACTGAAAGGTAGTTTAAGAGAGGAAAACACACAACACTGATTCTATAGAGAGATAACAAAAGCATAAAGAAAACACACAAAAAAAAAAACACCACAAAAAAACCTTGAAAATTAAAGATTTGATAACCAAATGAAAGACTTCAAAAAAGAGACTGAAAATCTTTTGAAAGTACAGCAAAAAGGACAAAAGTAGAAAACAGGATAAAGAAACATTTTTTTTTTTTTTTAATTTATACAATGAGTCCAATCTGGTTGAGACACAACATCTAAAAAAAGTTTTTTAGGATAAAAGAGAAAAAAGAGGGAAGAAGCTGAAAAAATAATTCAAGAAAACTGGAAAACATGATTTTCTAGAATTAAAGGACCTACCATAACTATACACTACAGAAATGAAAAAAAACCCAAGACTCTAACCAAGGCATAAAAAAAAAAACCAAACCCACTGTCATCGAGTCAATTTCACCTCATGATGGCCCTACACAAGATTTCCATGACTATGTACCTTTACAGGAGCAGACAGTTTCTCATCTCTCCCCTGACTATGTATATGGGGTGGTAGGTTTGACCCACTAACCTTGCAGTTAACAGCCCAATGCCTAAACCACAGCTTCTTATACCTATGCATATTACTGTGAAATTCTGGATTGCTAAAATCAAAAGGTCCTAGAAAATGGCTATATAAGCCTATCTTGGAAATCCTATGCAGGGTCGCTATAGGTCAGAATCAACTCAACAGCACTTAACAACAACAATGTTGTAGTTAGGAACCACTAAGTTCCAACTCATAGTGAACACATGAACAACAGAACAAAACACTGCCCTGTCCGGTCTGTGCCATTCTCACAATTAATATTTTTGATCCCATTGTTGTAGCCATTATATTGTATGTTGTATAGCTACACTGTTGTTGTTTTTAAGTGCCATTGAGTCAGTTCCAACTCACAGTGAATCTGTACAGAGTTTCCAAGGAGCAGCTTTGGGTTTGAATTGCCATCCTTGCAGTCACCAGTCCAGTGCTTATCCTACATCATAACACAAGGACTCCATATATATCTATGCTGTTGGTACGTGTCATCTAGTCAGTTCCAACTCAAAGAGACCCTGCATAAGGTTTCTGAGAAGTAGCTGGTGGGTTTGAACTGCAGATCGTATGGTTAGCAGAAAAGTGCTTATCCTACAGTGGTACATCAGGACCCTGTATATGTCTATGTTGTTGTTAAGTGTTGTTGAGTTGGTTCCTACTCATAGAGATCCCATATAGGGTTGCCGAAGAGCAGCTGGTGGGCTTGAACTATTGACCTTGTAACTCGCAATCCAGTGCTGATCCTATAGCACCACACAGATGTCCATGTATACCTATGTTTGTTGTTGTTAAATGCCACCGGGTATGTTCCAACTCATAGCAACCCTGTATTCCAAGGAGCGACAGGTGAGTTTGAACCGCCAACCTTGTGGTTCAAACTGACCTTGCGGTCCAGTGCTTTATCCCACAGCACCACACCTGGACTCCGTGTATATGTATTGTTGTTGCTAAGTGCCTCAGAGTCAGTTCCGACCTATAGCAATATTGTATAGGGTTTATGAAGAGCAGCCTAGTGAGCTTCATCCGCCAATCTTGCAGTTCAACCTACTTTGCAGTCCAGTGCATTAACCCACAGCGCCACACCAGGACTCCATGTATATCTATGTTGTTGTTGTTAAGTGCTGTCAAGTAAGTTCCGACTCACAGCAACCCTGTGTAAGGTTTCCAAGGAGCTGCTGGTGAGCTTCAACCACCAACCTTGTGGTTCAAATTGACTTTTCAGTCCAGCGCATTAAACCACAATGCCACACCAGGACTCCGTATATCTATAGTCATATGTAAATATGATTGTGTGTGCCTCATATATATTCACAGATCTTATAAAGCACATAGGTGTCAGCTACTAAGATTTCCTATACATGTATAAACAACTAGTGGAATTGGTTTACTGGATTTAAGGGTTTAGGACCATAGTCTCATGGATTAATAATTTAGTCAAGTGGCATAACAAAGTTTTCCACCCTAGTTCGGTGAGTTGCATCTGGCGTATTACAAGTTTTTAAGCAGCCATCTAAGATACAACAATTGCTCTCTACTTATCTGGAGTAAAGAAAATGAAGGTAGCTGAAGACTCACTGAAGAAACTAGTCCACGACTAAGAACTCACAAAAACCATGGCACTGTTGTTAACATTGTTAAGTGCCGCCTAGTCAGTTCCAACTCATAGCAAGGGTTTCCAAGTAGCAGCTGGTGGCTTTTAACTGCTGACCCAATGGTTTGCAGTCCAACGCTGAGCCACACCACAAAAACCATGGCCTCTTCTAATCTAAGAGCAGATTACAACTAGACCAGAAGATCTAGATGGTACATAGCTACCACTACTGACCATTCTGACGAGCAACACATTAGAAGGTCCGGATAAGAATGAGAGAAAACAAGAACAAAACTAAAATTCATTAAAAACAAACAAAAAATTTTACTGGACAGGTAAGATACTGGAGGATCCCCCAATACGATTGCCTTAAAATGCCTGTGACAGTTAAGTTTTATGGCAATTAGGCTAGGCCAAGATTCTCAATGAGTTGATAGTTAAGATGTAGTAATGCCCCATGAAAAGATCAATATAATGCAATCACCCTATGATACAATATGCTGTGAGCAGCCAATAAATTGAAAGAGTTTCCACAGGGGTGTGGACTGCTTCCAATATATTGAACATTCAGGTACAGCTTGTTACTTGTCTGCTGAGTCTGGACCCTACATTTGGCTTGTCATCTGACCTCCAGCTCTTTGGACTTGACCCAGTAGTCTGCTCTACTGCTTTCCAATCCTGAGAGTCATCAGCAGTCTGTCATCTTACCTGCCAAACCTGCCTGCTGGCTTTCTGACCTGCTGATCTTAATCAGCTCTACAGCTACATGAGTAAAAAGCCTCTAGTCTGACATGTGACCCATGGACTTGGGACTTGCACACCTCTACAACTATGTGAGCCATTTCCTTGATATAAATGTGTCTTTATATATACAATTACAAGCGTCAATGGTTTTGCTTCTCTAGAGAATCCAAACAGCAAATATTTAGTCAAAATTAAAAATGAGAACAGGGGCAGGGAAGCAAGAAAAATAGGAACAGAACAGAAAAAATGAGAATACTAACACATTGTGAAAATTAAAATCAATGACCTAGAACAATTTGTATAAAAATTATTCATTAGGAACTTAACTCACTGTGTAAACGTTTACCTAAATAAAACAATAAGATAAGAAGAAAGAAAAATAACTCAAGAAATGAAAAAAAAAATTCAGTATGGGTTCAGACTTATAAAAGGAAGTAAAAATTCTAAGGAGTAATAATAGTTTAACATTTCTAAATGACTTCCAATCTAGAATTCTACACCTACTAAGTTATCAATCAAGAATACAAGTGAAAAATTAATCTTACAAGGTCTCAAATTTACCTCCCATACAACTTTTCCCAGTTAAGATGTAGTATACAGCAAATTCTCATTTAGTCCAGTGTGCTACTTTAAAAGATATATGTCAAAAATTGCACCTCAACCTTGAATGTTTAAATAGTATGAACAGTTTGCTGGTTTTAAGATTATCTTTTAGCCTGGGAATACTAGAGATCATTTATAGGAATAGGGTTTCAGATAATAAACTAAGAACTTAGAAGCAACTGCACCTACTTTAAAATGCTGTATTAATGCTGCATCAAAATAAGGTAGCAAACAAAGACAAAGGATCCAAGAAAGAGCTGATACAACACAAAATGAAAAAGGTCCTAGAATGACTGGTATACGCTAAGCATAAAGAGAAACTAGTATATATTAGAACAGATCAGAAACTAATAGAAGCCCTGATACACTTTATATCTTGGAAATTTTAATAAGCAGAGCAAAGTTAGAGGTTAAATGACAAACAATGCACAGACAAAGCAGTAAATAAAAAATAAGATTATTATTAAATTCAGGAAAAACAGAGGTATAAGGAAACCATTACATGATTAGTTACAAATATCTTTGTTGCTGTTACTAAGTACCATCCAGTTGGTTCCAACTCACAGCAACCCTCTACAGAGTTTCTTAAGTTGACACATCAAAATAATGTAATATCTAAAATGACTTAAAGAAAAGAAAAGAAAATGGAGTTCTGATGTGGCGCTGTAGCTCAATAAGTTGGACTGCAAAGTCAGTCTGAACTGCAAGATCATCAGTTCAAGTTCACCAGCCACTCCTCGGAAACCCTAAACAGGGTCGCTATGCATCAGAAACAACTCTATGGCACTTAACAATAACAACAACAAAATTACTAAGTAAGAGTGCTGGTATGACACTATAGGATAAGCACTGGGCTGCTAAAACGTAAGCTCGGCAGCTCAAACCCACCTTGGAAACCATATACAGGGTTACTATGAGTCAGAACTGACTCAACAGCAGTTAACAACAACAAAATTATAAACAGGGAGTGCGGTGGCTCTGTAGAAGAAACACTGGACTTCAATTCACAAGGTTGCAAGTTTGAGCCCACCAGCTGCTCCATGGGAGAAAGATCAGGCTTTCTGCTCCCAAAAAAGATTTACAGTCTTGGAAATCCTATATAATATAATATCCTTATGAGTAGGGACCAACTCAATGGCATTTAAACAACAACAAAATTATAAAAATATTAGGAATATGGAGAAATGGGGAAAGTAAATAAATAGTACAATGTTGTGGGTAGTGTGGTAAAAAATTAAACCTCATCTTCAAACTAAACACATTACATAGGGCCTGAAATGGGGGGTGGGGGGTGGGGGTAGGGAGGCACCAATGTAAGCATGCTAAAAGTCTGGAGAAAAGTATCAAAATGACCAGTTAAGACAAACGATATGCCTATAAAGTAAACAGTAACACCCATGAGGAACATACACCTTAGAGTAGGCGGTATTTGCCCAAAAATAAAATACAGAAAGTAGGAATGAGTAGGAAAAGAAGGGTGAATGGAAACAAGGAGCTAAGGGAAGAATTGAGAAGAGTGCTATTTACATTGAGGGAATTGCAATTAATGTCACAAAACAAAATGTGAATGAACTGTTGAATGAGAAACTAATGTGCTTTCACCAAAACTGCAATAAAATGTTCAAAAACTTAAAAATCAGCTAAGAGTTGAGGTGACTGCCTCTTGAAAGGGGAACCTGTAAGGTGAAATAGGTAGCATTGCTAACTAGCCTGAGAACACTATTTGACTCTAAAGTATATTCATATTCAACTTTGATAAAACTAAAACAATAACAAAAATTATATAAATTAATACAAGTTTTGCCACCCTTGATAAAAGGAGAGCAACACTGCTAAAAATTGGTAATTTAATGCAGACTTCTTTATCATAATACCATACATAACAAAAGACCAGTGTTTTCCATAGTTAATTACCTTTTGATTTTCTTCCACTTCAGTTCGTATTTCCAAACTCACAGCTGTTTTAGTTATTGCTCTAAGGGAGAATACCATTGTAAGTGCTTAGTTTAACAACTGATATAAATGCCCCTCTATTTCCTTACATTTAAAAAAAGGAAAAAGCATTAAGGCTTTAAATTCAATAAATACATATTTTCCCTCTCTAAGATGTGCCTTTTTCTTTTTCCATGACTGCAAGACATAACACCAAAGAAAACCAGAAAAATAATAGCACTTTAAACCAAGTTCATTTACTACAAAGTTCTTAGTTTATTATCTCAAGTGCTCACAGACTAAAAGATAATCTTAAACTAGTAAACTGTTCATCTTATTTAAACAATCAAGGTTAAGGTGAAATTTTTGACATGTATCTTTTCAAGTAGCACACTGGACTAAACGGGAATTTACTATATGACTTTTAAGTCCTATCTAAGAATTATACTTAAAGGATAATAAATACTCAAATAAATTTATTTACAAAAATCTCGTAAGTTAAGATACATTAGTGATTCAAGAAAAAGACTGGCAGTCAATTAGTTCTAAAAATCAATTCATTCTAAGTCATTAGTTCTAAAAATCTGAGTTTTTAAACAATGTTGCCTTGCAGGGTAACATTATACAATTAAAATAATGTTAGAAAACCTGCATTCTGTATCTTATTTGGTCACTAAGGGCAAACGTAAATGGAACTCTTAAAACTACAGTTTGTGTGAGATTCAAGATTGGCTACATATGCATACACTATATTTTGTTGACTCGTCCAATTCTGAAATTTAGGTATTATTATTCCCATTTTGTTGATAAGGAAACTGAAAGAGATTGCTGTTTACTGCAAAAGTAACACAACTAATAAATGCCAGGATCAAAAGCACAATATAGCTATTAAACCACAAAATGCCGTCTTATTTCTCTTAAAAACAATTAGTACTAGTAGCAGTGGTAATAGTAATAAAGAACTTTACCGTGCTTGCAGGTAAAATGAGTCTAACTGGGTATTATGATGAAGAAAACTTCTCAAAGTTTTAGTTAATATTACCTTGCTTTAGTAGGGAAATTTTGACTAAGATCCTTCATAACCACCAAAGCTAACTCAGGAGGAGCAGCCAAGATTCGGGCAGCAGTCTGGAAACTTAGATCTGCAACAATATAATTTAATGTGCATTAATCTAAGGCAATGAGAGGTAGAAAAAAAAAAACCCTACACATTATTGTTTTTAAGTGCCATCGAGTCAGTTCTGACCCAAAGTGACCCTGTATAGGGTTTCTGATGAGCAGCGTGCGGCTCAAATCAACTTTGCAGTTCAGCACATTAACCCACAGTACCACACCAGGACTTCCACACATTGACTTCCCATTATTTTCTGCAAAATAAGAATGACTAAGAACATCAAGGGAGAAGAGCAGAATGCAGGACCCTACCCACAGAAGCAGGCCAGAGATGGAGGCAGAATCAAAGACATGGAGAGAGGGAACAGCTGGGGACTCTAGACCTAGAGAGGGAGAGGGGCTGTGTACTGATGACCAGGGGGAAGGCTTATAGGGTATCCCCCTTGGTTGGTTGATGATGCATGGAGGGGATTGTAACCATGGCAATGAAACAATGCACAATAGGATGAATGTAAAGCTAATATTCTCCCATGTAAACGATCACATAATTCACAATAAAACATTTAAAAAAAAAGAATGACTAAGAAAACAATTGGAGTCTTGGTGTGGTGCGGTGGAATAAAGCACTGACTACAAGGTTAGTTTAAACCACAAAGTTGGCAGTTCAAACTCAACAGCTGCTCCTTGGAAACTCTATATAGGATCACTATGAGTTGGAACCAACTTGTCACTTAACCACAATAACAACAAGAAAGCAGCTATCAGAAAAGCTGACCTTTGCTTAAGTTTCTACTGACTTCATAGCTCCCTAAAGAATATTATTATAGCAGTCCCTCAATATACCTACTTTAAAGATTAGGTGATATACTAACAACTCTTGTTGTTAGCAGCTGTCAAGTTTTCTGATTCATGACAACTTAGTGCATACTGGAACAAAACACTGCCAGGTTACACACAATAGCCATGATTACCTGTAAGTTAAGAGCCACTGCAATCAATGGTTTTTATTTAACGGTTTTTCTAATTAGATCTTTAGGCCTTATTTCTAGTCCATGTTAGTCTGGAAGCTCTACTGAAACCTATTCAACATAATAGAAATACACAAGTCTTCAGTAACAAACAGGCAGTGTTGCACGAGGTGCACTGAGCACAATCAAATGGGGGCCTTTAGCATAAAATGAGAATTCTAGCACTGAACCACCAATTTCTCATACTAACTAAATTGAGCCCAAATCCTTTGCCTTTTATGTTTGGGGAGAAAACATAATAGTTCTTTGGAGCCGGAAAGTACTCATACACCCTGTCATGTTGATATACCATGAACATTCTAGAAATACAGGGTTTTTAAAATATATACATATAGTAACATAACAACTAAGACAAAAATGCTTCCAGTAATAACTGCTTATGTACATGGTCACATAGAGACAGATTTTACATATTAATTGTAAATAGTCATTCTCCTTAGTGTTATCTATTTGTCTATGAAATGACTTTTTTCTATGAATAACAATTAATAATATTTTAAAATATGTGGTATTTTATAATTATGTGACTATACAAAATAAAATTCAAATTTGCATTTTTATATCACAAATTATCAAAATATAGGCTGCTGTTTTCTCTGGAATTTTATTACCTTGCAATTGCCAGACTTTTAAAGGTGCCATTTCATTTGTGCTCTCCACAAGATGCTTTCTGAGTTCTTTCAACTGCCCCTTCAGATCAGGGTGTAGATCTCTAAAACAAAATCATTTCTTTAATGTGTATTTTTTTTTCTCAGCACATACTTAAGGTATTGTCATGATTTTTCCCTTGCCAACCTGAGGAAAATATCTACACTATACTAAGGAGTCCTGGTATGGTGCTATACGATAAGCACTGGACTACTAACCAGAAGTTAGTGGTTCAAATCCAATAGGCACTCCTTCAATTTCAACATCACTGGCTTTAGTGGTTGGTGTGTAAATATGAATACCAACGAAATTGACTGGTCCTCCTTGTAGGCGTATAGGTATTATCCTATCACAGACAGCACTATACGTCAAGATATATTTTGAAATGGTCTTTTTCATGATAAATGAGATGCATTTCTCTTTAGTTTTTCATTCCCAGTATAGAAACCATATGACTGTCAGATTCAAAATGGACTTCAATCATTTTTAATTTATCTTCTGGATTTTAGTCATTAGTGTCTAATGTATCAAATCTGTTCTTGAGATGATCTCTAAATTCAGGTGGGGTATGTTCAAGGTCATATTTTGACTCTTGTGGAGTTTTACAATTGTCTTCAGTTCCAGCCTAAACCTGCATATGAGCAGTTGAAGGTCTGTTCCACAGTCTATGCCTAACCTTGTTCTGATGATAGGAAGCTTACTTACCTTCTCTTCCCAGAGATGTAGTCAATTTTATTCCTGTGTATTTCTCTGGTGAAGTCCTTGTGTATATCAGACTTTATCATCGTTTATAAAAGATATTTGCAATGAAGAATTGGTCTTTCAAAATTCTATCATGCAATCTCCAGTATATTTTCTTTCACTAAGACCATATTTCCCAACTACTGATCCTGCCTCTGTGTTTCCAACCTTTACATTCCAATCACCAGTACTTATCAAAACATCTTGATTGCATGTTTGATCAATTTCAAACTGACTTTGGTGACTGGTACATAAATTTGAAAATAGTGCTATTAACTGGTCTTCATTTGTATATTATCAAAGATAGCATTTTAAGTCACAATGTTATCTTGAAATATTCTTTTTGATGATGAATGTGACCTATTCCTCCTCAGCTTATCATCCCTAGCATAATAAACCATATGACTGTCATCAAGGCAAGCAATCAAGTCCCTTCAGGGCAAAGCCCCTTCCAAGACTGAAACTTAAAGGGAATACACGAGCCGGCATGTAATCTTGATGGTGACCACGTTGGTCTACTGATGAGTGGAAGAGGGGGAAAGCAACAATGAAGATGTGGGCTGAGTCAGACCATGTTACATAGAATCCTGTTGACCTGGAGTATGGTGAGACCTGGTTGGCCAGAAGTATGGTGAGACCTGGGCACTCCTGAGCCAATGAACAAGGACATAGCCACACACGGCTAGATCAGAGAGTGAAGCCATCAGCTGATATGAAGTGAAAGGAGATGCACAAGAATGCCCATACTTGCAGATAGTACCAGCTTTAATGGCTGGATGATCAGAACTCAAGTAGAGGAAGATAAAAAAAAATTTTTTTTTTTTTTTATAAAGAAAACAAGTGTAAATCACTATAATTTGATGAATTTGACCTATATTTATGGATGTAGTAGCTTAAAATACCAACCAAGAAGGAAGGAATCTTCATAGCAAGGACAATTCCCATCCCTTCAGTACAACAGGGTTGATAGGGATGGGTTACTTAGACACTGGCTACCTAAAATGGAGGGGAAAGAGGGGAGAAGGCTATAAAGGCACAAAGTGGCTGGCTTACAAGTTTTCAAGAGGGAGTTTAGTTTCAGAGTGGGCGGGGGAAGATAAAATCTTCACTGAGTGGTTTTCATCCTGTCTAGATGGGCCAGGTGAATGGAGATGGGGATAAGACTCTTATGATTCACTAGTGAGTAATTGTTATCATGGCTGCTATTGTTGCAACTGTAAAGGTAGAGGTTTTGTTGAAAAAGCAGCGAGCTGGTCATCTTGCAGTCCAGGAGGGGAGGATCCTGGGACCATCAAGGGAGAAGAGCAGGAGCTGAGTGTGGGACCCTATTCAGAGAAGCGGCGACACCCGATACAGAGGAGAGATGGAGCAGCTGGGGACTCTAGACTTATGTAGGTAGAGAGGCTGTGTGCTGGCAGACAGGGGGCAGGCTTGCAGGATATGCCCTTTGGTTGTTTGAATGATTGTGTATTCTTGAGAGTTTTAGTGTAGATCTAAAAAAAAAAACCAACAGAGGGAATAGAAGCAAATACTGTTGAATAACGACGCATGGAGGGGATTGTAATCAATTCAATGAAAGAAAATATGATAGGATGAGTGTAAAACTGATGCTCTTCCATGTAAACTATCACTCAATTCACAATAAAAATTTGAGAGAAAAAAAGAAATGGTTGATGACAAAGAGCTAAAAATACTGAATGATGCACTGAAGGCACTGGCAAAGAACAAGGCTCTGGGAATTGATGGAATACAAATTGAAATCTTTGGATTTTGATGAAATACAAATTGAATGCAAACTTAAGCAGCACTGGAAGCATTCACTCATCTATGTGAAGAAATTTGAAAGTCAGCTACCTGGCCAAATAACTGGAAGAGATCAGTATCTCCAAGGAGAAGTGACCCTAGATTATGCGGAAATCACTGGATAATACCAGTATCACATGCAAGTAAAATTTTGCTAAAGATAATTCAAAACGCCTGCAACAGCAGCACATTAACAGGGAACTAACTGCCAAAGGTTCAAGCTGGATTCAAAAGAGGACATGAAACTAGGAATATCATTGCTGATGTCAGATGGATGTTGGCTGAAAGCAGAGAATACCAGAAAAATGTTTACCTGTGCTTTATTGACTATGCAAAGGCTTCTGACTGTGTAAATCATGACAATCTATGGACAATATTGCAGAGAATGAGTTTTCTGGAACATTTAATTGTGCCAATGAAGAACCTATATATAGACCATAAGGCAAGTGTTCTAACAGAACAAGGGAACACTGAATGGCTTAAAATTAGAAAAGGTATATGCCAGGGTTGTATTCTTTCACCATACTTATTCAATCTGTATGCTGAGCAAATAATCTGAAAAACTGGATTATATGAAGAAGAACATGGTATCAGTATTGCAGGAAGATTCATTAACAACCTGTGATATGCAGATGATACAACCTTACTTGCTGAAAGCGAAGTAGAATTAAACTATTTATTGATGAAGATCAAAGACACAGCCTTTGATATAAGTAGCACCTCAATGAAAAGAAACCAAAAGTCCTAACCACTGGACTAATAAATAACATCAAGGTAAATGGAAAAAAGATTGAAGTTGTCGAAGACTTTGCTTTGCGTGGATCAACGATCAACACTCAGAGAAGCAGCTATCAAGAAACCAAATGACATATTGCATTAGGCATATTTGCTGCATAAGACCACCTTACAGTGTTCAAGAGCAAAGAGGGCAGTTTAAGGACTAAGGTGGGTCTGACCCAAGTCATGGTATTTTCAGTAGCCTCATATGCATGTGAAAGTTGAACAATGAATGAATAAGGAAGACTATAGAGAAGAATATTAAAAGTACCATTGTTGTTCTTGTTAAGTGCCATCGAGTCGATTCCGACCCATAGCAACCCTGTATAGGGTTTCCAAGGAGCAGCTGGTGAGCTTGAACCACCGACCTTGCAGTTCAAATGACTTTAAAGTACCACAGACTGCCAAAAAACAAACAAACAAATCTCATACTTTGGACGTATTATCAAGAGGGACAAGTCCCTTGAGAAGGACATCATGCTTGCTAAATTGAGGGTCAATGAAAAAGAGGAAGAGCCCAAGTGAGATGGATTGGTACATTGGCAACAACAAAAGGCCCAAATGTAGAAGTGATTGTTAGGCTGTTATAAAACCAGGCAGTGTTTCACTCTATTGTGCATAAGGTCGCTAAGAATTAGTAAAGACTCAACAACATCAAACAAAAACAATAACACACAATTATCCACCCACAACAGAAACAAATGCAACATTTAAAATAACAACTAAGATTTTTCCACTATAAAATTCTATGCTTTCATAATGTGTTTACAGAATGATACTTACTCAAATCAGCATTCTTAATCCCTTTACATATAACAAATTCTTATAAAATGTACTTCAACATGTATAAAAATTCCTGTGCTTTCTCTGCATTTTTTTCTGGCAAACAGTCAAGAATTATCTAATGTAAAACACACTTAATTTTCTTGAAACAAAATTAAGTTAAACAATTTTATTTTTCCCATTTTGCCCAACAGTAAAATGGCATGTAAAGTTATAATATGAACTGAAAAGCACAGAAAAAGAAATAAATTTAAGCCATAGGAGGGCAGTATATCTGTATCATTTAGTATGTTTCAGAATATCGGCAAATCATAAACTAAAAGATCCTGATGGCACAATGGTTTAATATTCAACTGTTAATAGGAAGGTCTGTAGTTTGAACCTACTAGAATCTACAGGAAAAAGATGTTGGCAGTCTACTTCTGAAAAGGTTACAGTCTTGGAAACCCAATAGGACAGTTCTATTCTGTCCTATAGGATTCCTATGAGTTGGAATCACCTTGATGGCAATGAGTTTTAGATTTAATATTAACTAAGTGGAAATCTCTTTACTTAAAAATAAATATATAGAGACCTGTGCATCAGATAGTAATTGGAAAGATGATGTTTAGAATGTGAGGAAGCCTGGAGATTTAGAGAATACAGACATTTCCCAAAACAGACACAATATGTTCTTTTCATTGTTAAGTGCCACTGAATCCGTCCCGACTCATAGCGACACTGTACAAAGTTTCCAAGGAATGGCTAGTGAACTTGAACCACCTACCATGGTGTTCAAGCCAACCTTGCAGTCCAGTGCATTATCCCACAATGGCACACCAGGACTTCAGGTACAATATACATACCTTAATTTTCCAAAAAGGAATCCTTGAACTTCATCAATAGGATCATTTTCTCCTATCACTGTGGCATTTACTTCAGTTCCTGTAAAAGTGTAAGAAATACATGGTGAATTGCTCAGATTAAAAAGAAAAAGGTTACGAAGCTCAGAAAGTTTTCTAAACGTAATATTTAATGTTAGATATCCCAATGAACATCTTACAGTAATTCCTTAAACAGAATAAATGCTTTAATATTTCCACTAGTCCTGAATAAAGAATGTATTTTTCCCTTAAACTTTTAAAAAATTTATGTTAAAAATTTCAAAATTATAAAACAGATTTTTCAAGGTTAAAATTTGGAAATAATTTCCAATTAGACAATAAATTCCTTAATATAATTAGTCACAGAAATAAAAAATGAGATACTAAATTATCTTCCATCTACTTTATTACTAAAATTGATAGTTTTTATATTTATTTTTAAGGAAGAAACAAAAAGATTACACATATAACTTTGGCTGAAATAAAAAATCACAAACCCTAGGATTTTAAATAGGAGTCTTAGTGTGACACTGTAGGATAAGCACCGGACTGCTAACCACAAGACCAGTGGCTCCTCAGAAACCCTAAAAAGGGTTGATATAAGTGAGAACTGACCGGAGAGAATGTAACAATAATATCCATAGTAAACTGTTTCAAATGCAGAAAATAGTAATGCAAAATTTTTTTATTAATTCCATATAAAGTAGGCTAAGATGTCACAAATTAATTGGAGTCACAAATTAATGACTATTTATGAACTACACAACAGCAACAATAGCAGTACTTACTAAATTATTTATTGTTGTTGTTGTTAAGTACCATTGACTCATAGCCACCCTGTATCGGGTTTCCAAGGAGCAACTGGTGAGCTTGAACCAGTGACTTTGCAGTTCAGTACATTAACAATGACTTGAAGTACAGCACATCAACTCATAGTGCCATACATCTTATTTATTCCTTCCAAAAACTTTAAGAAATAGCATCACCCACATTTACAAAGATGAAAATTATGACCTAGAAAATTTGCCTAAGGTCACCCAACTCATATGAAGCAAAACCAAGATTCAAACATTAAGTTGGTCATATTCCTAAATCTATTATTTTATTAGAACATATTCTGATTTAACTCAAATTTAAAAAGAAGGAAGAAAAAAAAAAAACAAACCCATACGCTGTTCTTATTTTTAAAATTCACCTTTCACCTGAGTATCATCCTTGGCCTTGTACTCAGTGCTTTTAATAGCCAGCTCCACACCATAGCCAGAAAGATAAACAGGCTCCTTTCCAGGGTTCTGTAAGTAGAGTAATGTTTTTCACCATTACAACACTGCTCATCAAAATGGCATGATACAAACATTTTATGTTATACGTGTACTACCCATCATCTACAACTGATTCAATATAAAATTTGAAACACTGAAAATCTCAGAACACGTTTTTAAAAAACATTAGCCATGTGGCCAATACAGTTCACCAAAATAATTTTTTTTTTTTTAGTAACAAATAACTTACCAAGTTACCAACAATAACATATCCACTTACCTAGCAGTTAAAATACAGATTTTCTGGGAGTGAGGGGGGTTATCAATTTAGGGTTTATACATGAGGTGCCTTGAATTTACTTGGTATGACTTTTCTATCCAAAGTCTTCTTAATTCCCATCAAGTGAATGGGAAGAACCATGCAAATAAGGTACATAGGATTCCAATGCTGTCATTCCTTAGTTTTACCCTGCAGCCACGTTTAAAAGGAGCTCAGAAGCAGTGAGCTAAGCCCTACAACTTGGAGAGTGAAGTGTCCAGCTGATAAAAAGAGAGGGCATATGCACAAGAACACCCACACTTGCAGATAATACCCACTTGACCTGGCTTCAATGATTGGATGATCAGAGCACAGAGGGGGAAAAAAAAGAGTAATCTGATACTATTTGATGAACTTGACCTACATCTACGGATGCAGCAGCTCAAAAGAGGGAACAAATCTTTACAGCAAAAATCATTCCCACCCCCTCCACACACAGAGTAGACAGATATGGACAACTTGGACACTGGCTACCCAAAATGGGGGGGAAGGGTACAAAGGCAAGAAGTAACTGGCTTATAAGCTTTCAAGAGGGAACCTAGAGCCAGGGGGCCTGGAGGAAAGCAGAATCTCCAGTGAGTAGTATCCAATCTGTCTAGGCGGAGCTGATGAAATGAAATGCAAATGGGTCTCTTGTGATACAACAGTGAATCATTGTTATCAGGACTGATTGTGAGGGTTGGAAATGTAAAGGTAGATGTTTTATAGTAAGGAAGGGAGTGATTAACTTTCCAGTCTACGAGTGGAGGTCCCTAGGACCATCAACGGAGAAGAGCCGAGAGCGGTACCCTACCCAGAAAAGCAGTGATACCTGAGATGGAGGCAAAGATGATGACATGGAAAGATGGAGCAGCTGGGGACTTTAGATCCAGAGAGGGAGAGGGACTGTGTGCTGAAGACTGGGGGTTGGGAGGAGGAGTGTAGGGGGGAGGTTTGTAGGGTATACACTTTGGTTGGTTGATGATGCATGGAGGGGATTGTAACCATGGCAATGAAACGATATACGATAGAATGACTGTAAAACTAATGTTCTATCATTTAATTCACAATAAAACATTTTTTAAAAAAAGGAGCTCAGAAATAGAGACAGAAGATCCCAGTACCATCATGAAGAGAGTACAAGTGACACAGCACTAAAAGCCGTGGAGCTGCTTCTGGAGGGAGAGGCGTGACCGATTTTTTCATTTTTCACTTATCTTTCCTCTTCTCCCCAACTGGGCTCGCACTGCCCAGCCCAGACGCCTTCAGGCAAACAGACACACACTCCCAAAGGGTCCAGCAATGGGCCCAAAGTTTACCCATGGCACAGAGAGGAGTCCCACAGGCTGCTTCTTATGACATCTGACTCTGGGACCCAGCCCTAAAGGTGACCTGGGTGAGACCGTTTATTGCTACATGCACAGCAAAGGCTACTGGACAGTTGACTATGATTTTATTTTTGTTTTTTGTTGGTGGTTTTTGTCTCTACTTTTATCTTGTTTTTGGTTTGGGTCCTTTTGGTCTCACTCTTTACCTGGAGGGTGGGAACTTTCTCCCCCTACCTTACCCAAGAAGAGACAGCAATTGTGCTCGTATAGTCGAGCTACAAGCATACCCTGTAATATCCCACCCTCTGGACAAGAGCCAATACCAGCTGCTAGGCATTACACATGAAAAGGAAAGCCTATCTCCAGATCATATCCACCAGGAGACACTCAGTAATCTTAACAACACTGCAACATACATCCATTTAAGCATTAAAACCCACATAACTACTGAAAAATGTCTCTAAGAAAAGATCTCAACACATGTCCCAAAACAGAAAAGACTGAGTCAAATGAGCTGGAGGCAGACACAGACTTTCCAGTACAAGAGCAAGCTTTGGATCTGCCTGAGAAGGAATTCAGAAGAACGATATGGAAACAAATTGAAATGCTCCAAAAAGAGGAAGAGAAAAATAAGGAAGAAGTCAGCAAAAGTGCTATAGGAGCAATCAAACAAGATAGATACAGTACTGTGAACTATTCAAAACATGCAAAAAGAGGTCCAGCTGAGTAATAATAAAGTATCAGAAATGGACAATACACTGAAAGGGCAAAGAAGTAGAATTGAAGAGATGGAAACCAGAACCAGCAAGCTATAAGACAAATCTCTCAATAATGCTAAGACAGAAGAGCAAGCATACAAAGATTAAAAAATCTAAAGATGGTCTAAGATTCATGCTGGATAATATGAAAAGGAAAACTTAAGAATTATTGGCATTCCAGAACAGGAAGAATCACAGAAGTCCACAGAGGAGATCACTGAGGAACTACTGGAAGAAAATTTCCCTAACATCTTGAAGGATGAGAAGATAAACATTCAAGAAGCTGAATGAACCACAGTAGGATAGACCCCCAAAAGGAAACCACCAAGACATATCATAATCAAGCTCTCCAAAATCAAAGACAAGGAGAGAATCCTAAAAGTAGACAAGGAAAAGAGAAGTGCTACCTACAAAGGCAAGCCAATCAGATTAAGCTCTGACTTCTGCGCAGAAACCACGCAGGCAAAAAGGCAATGAGGAGACATATATAAAACCCTAAAAGAAAAAACACTGCCAACCAAGAATTGTCTACCCAGCAAAAACTGTCAATCAAATACGATGGGGCAATCAAAACATTCCAGGATAAACAGAAGCTAAGAGATTTTGTCAAAGCCAATCCAGCACTTCAAAACATTCTAAAGGGAGTTCTTTGGAAATAAAACAAGTAAGAATAGACAACAACCAGAGACTGATAGATATGGCAACACCACCTGGAACTCAGTCTACAGATACCAGAGTTCAGAACAGAACAAAATTAAAACAGTGAATTCAAAGGACCAGTGAGGCCAATCAAAGATGAAACTATTAACAATGTCAAAGAATGGGAAAATATAGGAACAGGAATAAAGGTGGTGAGGAGGTCAACTAGATTGCAGGATACAATAAACTGTCTAAAATCATGGAAAACTTAATAGACTATACAGTAACTCCAGAGTAAATTAATACTTCACAACTTACCATGAAAATGAAGATACAAGTAAACAATGAAACATTAAAACTTAGAAGAAACTGACAAGAATTAGCACAAAAAAACATGAACTTAGCACAAGAAGGCATACAGAATAAAGGAGTGAACAGCAGCACAAAAAAATTAACATAATGAAAGCAATTAATTCATAAGTATTGATAATTACACTGAATGTCAATGGAATAAATGCACCAGTGAGAGACAGAAAGTGACAGAATGGATAAGAAAACAAGATCCTTCAATATGCTGCCTG
>NW_006408997.1:209962-212653 GCF_000296735.1 Chrysochloris asiatica | reverse complement strand
TCTCTGATAAAATAAACTTTAAGACAAAAATCAGCATAACAGATAAAGATGGACATTATTTCATGATTAAAGAGACAACTGAACAATATAACAGAACCATAATAAATATTTATGCTCCCAATGAAACAGCTCGAAATATATAAAGCAAACTCTAATAGACTTGAAGAAAGAAATAGACAAATCTACAATTATAGTTGGAGGTTTTAATACACCACTTCTGAAAAGGGATAGAACCACCAGAAAGAAACTCAACAAAGTTACAGAGGTACTAAACAGCACAATCAACCAACTTGACCTCATAGATGCGTACAGAGCATTCATCCCAACAATATGTATTCTTTTTCCAGTCCACATGGAGCATTCTCCAGAATTGACAATCTGTTAGGTCACAAAGCAAGCCTCCATAAATTTACAAATATCAAAATACTAAAAAAGCATCATTTCAGACAACAAGAACATGAAACTAGAAATCAAAAATACGAAGACCAAGGAAATAAAATTGAATACATAGAAACTGAACACACCCTAAAGCTATTGGATAATAGAATAAATTAAACCTGAATTCAGAAATTTCCCAGAGAATGAAAACACAACATACCAAAATCTTTGGGAAACGGCAAAAGTGGTGCTGAGAAGACAATAAATGTGCACATCCAAAAAGAAGAAAGATCCAAAATTAACACATTAACACAGCACCTCCAGCACTTTACATTAATACATCATGATCAAGTAGGATTCATATCAGGGGTGCAAGGATGGTTCAACATTAGAAAAACAATCAATGAAAACCACCCTATAAATAAGAAAACAGAAAAGAACTACATGATTATATCTATTGATGCAGAAAAGGCATTTGACAAAATCCAACATCCATTCCTGATAAAAACACTCAACAAAGTAGGAGTTGAAGGGAAATTCCTCAACATAATTAAGAGCATATATACAAAACCAACAGCCTACATTACTCTCAATGGAGAGAAACTGAAAGACTTCCCTCTGCGAACAAGTAACAGACAAGGATACCTTTTGTCATGACTCCTACTCAGTATTGTCCTGGAAGTCTTAGCCAAAGCTATACAGCAAGACAGGGAAATTAAAGGCATCCAAATTGACAAAGGTGAAGTAAAACTGTATGTGCAGACAATATGATCCTATACATATTAAACCCCAAAGACTGTATAAAAAAAAAGCTATTAAACCTCATTGGAGGATTCAGCAAAGTGGCAGGGTATAAGATTAACATACAAAAATCAGTTGGATTCCTCTATACCAATAATGACAGTGCTGAAAAGGATATTAGGAAAGCAAAACTACTTACAATAGTCACCCAAAGAATGAAATATCTAGGAATAAATGTAGCCAGAGAAACCAAGGACCTATACAAAGAATAACTACAAAAACTACTACAAGAAACCAATAGAGACTTACAAAACTTGAAGAAAATACCAAGCTCCGGCATAGGAATATTTAACATTGTGAAAATGTTAATATTGAGTAAAGCAATTTACATATATAATGCAATCCCAATCCAGATTCCAATGACATTCTTCAAAGAGATGAAAAAAACAATTACAAACTTTACTTGGAAAGGACAGACCCAGGATAAGCAAAAGCACTGCTTAAGAAGAACAACAAAATGGGAAGTCTCTCACTCCCTGATTTCAAATTTTGCTACATGGCCACAGTAGTCAAAACAGCCTGGTACTAGTACAATGAAAGAAACATAGATCAATGGAACAGAATTCAGAATCCAGAAATTAACACATCCACATACAGCCAACTGATTTATGACAAAGTACCTAAGTATATTTACATGGGAGGAAACACTCTCTTCAACAGATGGTGCTAGCAGAACTGGAAAGTGACATGCAAAAGACTGAAACAAGATCTTTACTTCACACCTTATAAAAAACCAGCTCAGCATGGATTACAGACCTACATGTGAATCCTAGAATTATAAAGGCCATCAATGAAAAAATAGGGACAAATATTAGGGCTCTAATACATGGAGGGTGACGGTTAAACAATGTGCGAGAATTGCGCAGACCTGGTGGAGGTGTTAAATGAAACCCAGACCACGGAGTGGCAGGGTGAGAGTTGTCTGGAGACCAGGTCGATGGTGAGACTCTGCCTAGCGGGAAGAGACTGCAGGGGCCGGCCAGGTTGTCCTACTTATCCTGGATGCAAGAGCGCCATCCTAGCCTAACCCTTGGATCCTGGCTTTGAGGCGGGGTCAACCAACTTAGAGACCCACAAGTGCAGCCCAAAGCTTCTCACTACAACCCAGTCACCCCTGTTGCACGTGCGGCTCTTGATTTACATCCGAGGATGGACATCCCGCCTTTGAGCCGGACTTAAAGGCCCTAGCATAAGGAGATTCCTATTTAACAATAACCACGCAACCGCCACTCGTCTGTCTGTCGTGCTGTGGTGGTTTGAACTGCTGTGATTCTGAGGGCTATGCCACTGGTATTTTAAATAACCAGCAGGGTCACTCATGGTGGACAGGTTTCAGATGAGCTTCCAAAGAAAGACAGACTAGGAATAAAGAGTGACAAACTACTTCCGAATCACTAGTCACTGAAAACTCTATGAATAGCAGAGAAACGCTGTCAGATACAGGACCAGAAGGTGGGAAGGCACTCAGAATGCAACTGGGGAAAAAATGGCTCCTCAAAGTAGAGTTGACCA
>NW_006408997.1:196484-207166 GCF_000296735.1 Chrysochloris asiatica | reverse complement strand
CCAGAGTGCTCCTTGGAGGCCAAGATGGCTAGGCTTCGTCTCTCATACTTTGGACACATTGTCCGGAGAGAACAGTCGCTGGAGAAGGATGTCATGCTGATTGATGGCGTCGGTAGTGAGGTTGGCCCAGGATCGGACATTGTTTCATTCTGCTGTGCATGGGGTCACTATGAGTCGATTCCGACTTGATGGCACCTGACAACAACAACAATATAGGGCATACAAAGACTACCAAACATTTGAAAATTAAACAAACATAAGTAGACAAAATAGATGAATGGGACATACTGAAAATTAAAAACTTAAGTGTATCAAAAGACTTCATCTAAAGAGTAAAAAGGGAGCCCACAATATGGGAAAAATCTTTTGCAATGACACATTAGACAAGGGACTCATTTCTAAAATATATAGGAACCTACACAACCTCTACAAGAAAAGGACAAATATTGAAAAGGACAAGCAGACCAGCCTGAAGTGGCTAAAAGAACAGAAGATACTTCTTGAAACAAAGACCAACAGGAGAAATCAAAAACACTAACGGAAGTCCTACTGACTACTACATGAACAAGCAAACTGCCCACCCAGGAGACATCAAGGCAAGCAGTCGGGTCCCCTCAGGGCAAACCCCCTTCCAAGACTAAGACTCAAGGGGAATATATGAGCAGGCATGTACTCTTACTGGTGACCACACTGGTCACCGATAAGGGGAAGTCAGGGAAAATCAACAATGAAGCTGCTAGCTAAGTCCAACCACGTTCAATAGACTACTGTGGACACGGGTGGAGACCTGGTTGGCCAGAAGGTTGTCAAGACCTGGGGACTCCTGGGCCCAGAGACAGTGACATACCCACAGAGGATTAGAGTGAAGAATGAAGCATCCAGCTGATAAGAAGAGAGTGCATATGCATAAGAACACCCACACTTGCAGATAATACCCACCTGACCTGGCTTCAATGACTTGATGATCAGAACTCAACTAGAAGAGGAAAGAAAAGGAAAAAAAAAGAGTAATCTGATACAATTTGATGAACTTGACCTACATCTATGGATGCAGTAGCTCAAAAGAGGGAACAAATCTTTACAGCAAGAATCATTCCCACCCCCTCCATACACAGGGTAGACAGGGATGGGCAACTTGGACATTGGCTACCCAAAATGACGGACCTACAAAGGCAAGAGGTGACTGCCTTACAAGCTTTCAAAAGGAAGCCTAGATCCAGAGGGCAAGGAAGAAGGTAGAATCTACACTGAGTAGTATCCAATCTGTCTGGTGGGACTGATGAAAGGAGATGGAGGTAGCACTCTTATGGTAAAACAGTGAATAATTACTATCAGGACTGACTATGAGGGTTGGAAACGTGAAGGCACACGTTTTGTAGCAGGAAAAGAAAAAGATAAATAACACAATTAAAAAATGAGCACAGGACATGAACAGACACTTCTCCAAGGAAGAGATCCAAGCAGCCAACAAACATATGAAGAAATGTACGTGATCACTAGCCATCAGAGTGATGCAAATCAAAACAACAATGAGCTATATCATCTCACACCAGCAGTAACAGCAACGATCAAAAACGTAGAGGACAATAAATGCTGGCAAGTTTGCAGAAAGACTGAGATGCCCCTGCATTGTTGGTGGGATTGCAAAATGTTCCAACTACTCTGGATAGCAATACAGCGCTACCTCAGAAAGTTGGAAATAGAAATAACTTATGATCCAGCAATTCCTCTACCTGGTATTTACCCAAAAGAAATATGAGCCATAACACGAGTAGACATATGAACACCAACGTTCCTAGAAGCACTCTTTACAACAGCAATAAAATGGAGACAGCAATGGAAGAATGGATAAATAAACTTTGGTACATACACACAATGGAATATTATGCTACCATGAAGAATCAAGGAAGGTGCAAGCCACTGCATAACATGGATGAACCTTGAGGACATTATGCTGCTTGAAATCGGTCAGGCTACCTAAAATAAGGGCGTGATAGCGACACAAAGTGACTGGCTTACTAGATTTCAACAGAGAGTTTAAGAGTATGGGGGTGAAGAAAGAATCCCCACTGAATAGTTTTCATCTTGTCTAGATGTGTCTGTTGAAGACAGATGAGAATAAGATTCGTATAATTCAACAGTGAATAATTGTTATCATGACTAATTGTGACTGTCACAATTGTAAAGGCAGAAAGAAGTTTTGTACCAAAATTGTTGTTGTCAGCTGCCATCAAGTCGGAACCGACTCATAGGGACCCCAGGCACAGCAGAACGAAACAATGTCTGATCCTGGGCCAACCTCACTACCGCCGCCACACTCGATGCCATCAAGGATGCCACCTGGCTAATCCATCTCATTGGGGGTCTTCCTCTTTTTCTCTGACCCTCCATCTTACCCAGCATGACATCCTTTTCCAAGGAGCACTCTGGCTACACTTCTTCCAAAACAGATCTATTGGTTCTTTTGGCAGCCCGAGGCACTTTCAGTATTCTCCTCCAAAACCACAATTCAAAGGCATCAATTCTTCTACGATCTTCCTTATTCACTGTCCAGCTTTCGCATCCATATGAGGTTATTGAAAATACCATGGCTTGGGTCAGGTGTACCTTAGTCCTCATGGTGACATCTTTGCTCTTCAACACTTTAAAAAGTTCCTGTGCAGCAGATTTGCCTAATGCAATACGTCGTCTGATCTCTTAACTGCTGCTTCCGCAAATGTTGATAGTTGATCCAAGAAGAATGACGTCCTTGACAACTTCAATCTTTTCTCCGTTGATAAGAATGCTGTTGATTGTTCCAGTGGTGAGGATTTTTGGTTTCTTGACATTGAGATGTAATCCATACAGAAGGCTGTGTTCCTTGATCTTCATCAGTAAATGTTTTAAGTCCTCTTCACTTTCAGCAAGCAAGGTTGTACCATCTGTATATCGCAGGTTGTTAACGAGTCTTCCTCCAATCCTGACACCACACTTTTCTTCATAGAATCCAGCTTCTTGTACTATTTGCTCAGTATACAGGTTGAATAAGTATGATGAAAGAACACAACCTTGTCGCACACCTTTCCCAATTTTAAAACATTCAGTGTTCCCATGCTCTGATCCAGGTACAGATTTCTCAGAAGTACAATTAAGTGTTCTGGAATACTCATACTTTTCAATGTTGTCATGATCCACACAATCGACAGCCTTTGCATAGTCAATAAAGCATAGGTAAACATCCTTCTGATATTCTCTGCTTTCAGCCAAGATCCATCAGACATCAGCAATGATATCTCTGGTTCCACAGCCTCTTCTGAATCCAGCTTGAACCTCTGGAAGTTCTCTGTCAATGTATGATTGTAACTGTTTCTGGATTACCTTGAGCAAAACGTTACTCACTTGAGATATCAAAGAGATTGTCCGATGATTTCCGCATTCTGTTGGGTCACCTCTCTTTGGAATGGGCACAAATATGGATCTCTTTCAATCAATCAGTCGGTCAGATAGTTGTCTTCAAAATTTTTTGGCACAGATAAGTGAGTGCCTGTTCTGCCGCTTCACTTTCTTGAAAGATTTCAATTTTCATTCCATCAATTCCTGGTGCCTTGTTCTTTGCCAATTCCTTCAATGCACTTTGGACTTCCTCCCTGAGTATCACTGGCTCTTGTTCATATGGTTACAAAAATAGGGGTTGGTTAATCTTACAGTTCAGAAACAGAGGACCCTAGGACCATCAAGGGAGAAGAACACAGGCAGAATGTGGGACCTTATCCAGAGAAGCAGCGACATCAGAGACGGAGGCAGAGATGTGGTCAGGATGGGGAGCGGCTGAGGACTCTAGATTCATGGGAAGAGAGGGACTAAGAGCTAGTCCAGGAGGCAGACTTGCAGAATGTGCTCTTTGGAGTTGTAAATTATTATATATGCCTGAGTGGTTTTTTTTTTTTAAAAAAAAAGCTAAAGTGAACAGAGAGAAATACTGTTAACTGATGGTACATGGAGGGGTCATAATCATTGTGATGAAACAGGGTACATGATTTGTTGAATGTAAAACTGATGATCTGCCCTGTAAACTTTCAGTCACTCCACAATAAAAACTTAAAAACAAAACAAAACAAAAAACTTAAGGCAACTGAAGTAAGTGACACACTAAAGGATAAATATTATGTGATCACATTTATATGAAATATCCAGAATAGGCAAATGTCTGTTAGTGGCTCCAGGGGTTGGAGGAAGGAAAGAATGAGGAGTTAATGCGTAAGGAGTATGGAGTTTCTGCTCGGAATGACCTAAAACATTTGGAAATCATAGTGATAACTGCAGAGCATAATAACTATAAAGGCTAAGAGAACACTTAAAAATGGTTAAAACTGCAAAAACTTTTATTATATATATTTGATCAACAATTTAATTTAACAAGAAAAAATGAGTTCCAACTTGATGACCATATTAAACTTAGAAAAAACATTTACATAGTTCATTTTGAAATAAAACATTATTAAGCCACTCTTTCAGCATAGCTGTTTTGTTTCTTCAGAATAGCAGGTAAAATACCTTATATGGACAAGATAATACTGAGATGAAAGAACTACATTTCTAAAAACATCTCAAATAATTAAATTATTTTATACAGGAGGAAATTATTAGCTAGTGTTTGAAGGTTGTGTTGGGCAAATTAATACTCAAAACAGGTGTAAATTAAGTCCATACTTACAGGTAGATAATGTCTGAATATATAATTTATTTTGCCAGCATTGCTTTTTGATATGAGTTGTTGATGAAAAGTGGAAAATTCTTTATGGCCAATCTCAGAGTAGAAAATCACCACTGGACTTTCTGGATTAGATGAGGGGTATCTGTGATCTCCTTTGAATAATAATGGTTTGGGTCTGGAAAATAAATATTAAAAGCTTAAATTTTTAAACTTTAAAAACTGTACAAAATGTAAACTATGACTATGATAATTTAAGATGATAACACAAATATATAACTTATCCTATTTATACTGGCATCAGATGAGGTACCTTACCCTAGGTTTGCTACCCTAGCAAAACAGCAAAATAGATATGTATTGTATTTATCCATAGGAAACCTATCGTTAAGTACAAAAGGCAGCCTATGAATTATCAATCTAAAGTTCAAATTAAGCTTGCAAATTGTCTTTAAAATACTGTACTGTGTGAAACTGATATCCTGAAAGATCATTATCATCAATATAATTAATCTGAGACACTACCTTTAATAACACTATATTCCTTTCTTTACTAAGCAAATAACAAAGTCTATGCAATAATATCTCAGACAGAGTCATTACTAAATGATAACAGTAATGCTAAGTACTCCTATTACCTCTATTTTAAAATAAGAAGAAAAAAAAAATTAAGTATTTTTCCCAAGTTCACGAAACTATTTTAAACGGTAGAGGTGATATTCAAATCTAGTCAGTCTGGTTCCAGAATCCACACTATAAACCATTACACTTGCAGAAAAAAAAAATTTTAATCAGAAAATAGACTTAATACAAGAAAGTACAATAAAATGCCTGACATTTATTTAAAGAAACATACAATATACCTTTCAGATGCTGTGAGTAGAAGAGTCTCAAGAGTATCAAAATCACAAGTCGTCTTTCCATGGACTGAAAAAAATGAATTGCAGTCTTCTGGTGGAGGTTCATCAGCTGCTATCTGTTGTCATGGGAGACACAAATGAATGTTTTTAATAATTTCTAATCACAGGTATAATAAAACATACAAAAACAGATAAAGGAATTTTAACACAAACTTTCTGAAGCCCCCTCATACATATTCATACACAAGCATGTGAAAGTTGCATAATGAATAAGGAAGAATGTAGAAGAATCGATATATTTGAATTATGGTATTAGTGAAGAATACTGAAAGTGGCAGAGACTCCCAAAATAGCAAACAAATCTGTTTTGGAAGAAATACAGACAGAATACTCTTTAGAAGGGAGACTGGGGGAAAAAAAGGGTGTAACTACAAAGGTAAAATTGTAAGTAGCACAATAAGGTAATTCAAGGATAAAGTTGAATGAGACATATGTTTGTGTTTAAGGTGAAATGCATAAACACCAACATATAATGAAATATGTTAATCTGAACTTCACTGAGCTACATTATGAATATGAGTATAATGAGTTAGGAAACAGAAAGGACAGGTACTGGTACCTGCATAGGTACGGTGTTGTAGGATAAGCACTGGACTATTAAGCACAAGGTTGGCAGTTTAATCCACCAGTCACTCCTCGGAAAACCTACACAGGATCTCTATGAGTTGGAGACAACATTAAGATGTCCTTTATTTTGAATGCATGAATTGTAAAAGAAAAGGGGAGAAATGGAAAGCTTGCTTTGAAAAACTGCTACAAAAATTATTTGGAACCTAGGACCATCAAGAAAGAAGAGCATGAGAATGTAGGACCCTATCCAGAGAAGCAGCGACACCAGAGATAGAGGCAGAGATGATGGCATGGGGAGATAGAGCAGCCGAGGACTCTGGGATCATGGAAAGAGAAAGGCTGTGTGCTGGTGGCCAGGGGGCAGGCTTGCAGAATGTGCCCTTTGGTGGTTTAAATGATTATATATTCCTGAGTGTTTGAGTGTTTTTGTATACATCTAAAAAAAAACAAAACAAAAAAACAGAGGGAATAGAAGCAAATACTGTTGAATGATGATGCATGGAGGGGATTGTAATCATTGCAATAAAATGAAATACAATAGGATCAGTATAAAACCAATGTTCTCCCATGTAAACTATCACTAAATTCACAATAAAAACTTCTAAAAAAAGTATTTAGAAAATTGTAAGTACAAAAAAATTAAAAGGACAGAATAAATCAATCACCTAGCTTCAATAATTACTAACTTAATGGCCAATCTTATTTCCTGTAGAAACCATCCCTATTATACCACACTAAACTAGATTACTTTAAAAGAAATCCCATATAACATTTAATTTCATTTGTAACTGTTGTAACTATTTTAGTATATATCAGTATCTTAAAAACAATACCATTCTCATACTTTAAGAAAACAGGATTCTGAAAAGATGGCAACTGACAGTAGTTTTTCAATTTTCCCAAATCTTCTCAGTAAAACAAACTAAATTTGCATGAAAACTATGTGGAAAGAAATCCCAGGGATTTAAAAAAAAAAAAAAAGATAAATTCTAAGGATTATCAGTGTTCATGCATAAGAAAGGAAAAAAAAAAGGGGGGCTAATGGTAGTTCTGAGTATAGGAGAACCTCAGAATAGCCAAAAGAACGGCCAGCTGGTTAAACTCAATCCAATATCAAGTGAGTGGAAGGAGTCCATGAAAGATTTTAAAGGAATAGAGACAATCGAGACATTATGAATTCTAAAAACTCACAAGCCAAGATCAAAATCCCACTATGAATGAAAAACACTGGGACTGGGATAAAAATTGAGCAAAAGAGAGAAACACAGACAATGGAAGAGAAAGTCCAAATAAAAGTACAAAAGAACAGGGCCAGGAAACCTCAAAAAAAAGCTGTTGTATTTATCAATGTTACAAAAACACAACAGAAGAGGGAGCCCATGTCTTCCTCTAAAAACTCAAGAAAATAATTTCACATAAAACTGAGCAGACGGAGAGCCTACTACCACCAAAACAGAAAAGCTAGTAGGGGAATGTGTCCTTGGAGCTACGGTTCCTATATTGTAAAGCTCCTAGATCCAGGGAAAGATTATGCAAAAAAACACATGAAGATCCCAAAGAATGCTGGGCCTACTGATGCTGAAAGAAGACAAGGATCTTTTTCCAGAGCCAGTGCTCTAAATTCGGGCTTCTAGCTTCCTGTACAGTGATAGAACAATTTTTTTTTGTTAGAGTCAAAATTAAAAGAGAAAGTAAAAACTAAGCAGAAAAGAATGAATGCCAAATTCCTTACAAAGCTACTACAGGAAAGCAAAAAGGATCACAATGACAATTCTATATACCATAAAAGGTGCTCTAGTGGTATAGTGGTTAAGCACTCAGCAGCCAATCAAAAGGTTTGTGGTTCAAACCAACCAGCTGCTCAGTGGGAGAAAGATACAGTAGTGTGCTTCCATAGAGACTATAGTCTTGGAACACCCATGTTGTTGTCAAGTGCTATCCAGTCAATTCTGACCCATAGCGACCCTGTATAGGGGTTCCAAGGAGCAGCTGGTGAGCTTGAACCACCGATCTGCAGTTCAAACAGTTTTGCAACAGTTTTACCCTATCCTACCAATCTGCAGAATTACTCTTGAGTCCAAAGGATCTCAACCACAATGGGTTTAGTTTGTATGTTACTGATTTTTATAAACCAGTGCTACACAAGATAAATCTGCAATGTTCTACCTCTGTGCAAATTTTTCATTTAACTTTTATTTTTAAACTGCCACAAGTGCCTGGTGACTAATATATGCAATAGCACAGCTATTGTCAATAAAAATCACATAAGAAAAACATATCCAGAAGTCAGATCAAAACATGTAAACAATTATTTCAAAACAAATTAAAAGGCATTAAGTACATCCTAAGTCAGAATTAGAAAAACTCAGAAATGAAGTGATAGAACTCAAGTAAAAAATAAAAATAACAGAACAATCATTTTAGGAATAAAAATTAAACTAGAAGGAGCATGAGAGCGATGATAAAAATTCAAGTAATAACTTGAGAGAAAAAGGTAATGCCTTCAGAGAAATAGATGATGAAAAGAAATACATGAAGAGACAAAAGAGATACAAGAAAGTGTGACATCAATTGATACAGTCTAATATGATTCCACATATAAATTATATGAATTCTTGAAGAAAACTTTTTAAAGCCCTGCTTCTTTTTTCTTTTTAAAGAGCCTCAGGACATAGGTGATTCTGAATCTTGGGACAGAAATGGACAACATGAGCCTGAAACCACCCATCAGATCAGACAGCAGGAAAGCAACCAATGTGGGAGGGAGTTTACAAACAACCCCATTGACCCAAATGGAAACTTCTGAGTCTTAATGAGGATAAAATGGAATGATATTCACTGTTTAAATTTACAAGTTCATAATGATTTAAAAAAAAAGAAAAAACCCTACTTACATTGAAGTCCTGGTGTGGCCCTGCAGGATAATGCACTGGACCTTAAGGTCAGTTTGAACCACAAGTTCAGCAATTCAAACCCTTTTGGGAACCCTATACAAGGTCACTATGGGTCAGAACTGACTTGACAGCACTGAACAACAACAAATTGTCAAAGTAAAAGGATGTAGTAACTCAAACTCATTCTGGAAACAAATGAAGTATGTATTCTGCCTTACCTATAAGCAATACCACTAAACACCACCAGATGAGAATATGTGACTCTTATTCTTTTTAACTATGCTACAAAAAATGGAAAAGAAATAACATAAGGAGAGAGTCACCTTTTTACAACCCCCAAGTGGAATATGTATGACACAGTAATGACAGATCAAATTGCTTTTTTAAAAGAGAAGAAACCAGACATTTGTTGTTGCTGTTAGGTGCAATCAAGTCGGTGCCAACTCATAGAGACCTTATGCACAGCAGAACGAAACACTGACCAATCATGGGCCAACCACACTACCGTTGCCACACTTGAGTCCATCGATGCTGCTTCTTGGTCAATCCATCTCGTTGGGGGTCTTCCACTTTTTCTCTGATCTTCCACCTTACCAAACATGATATCCTTTTCCAGAGACTGGTCCCTCATGACAATATGCCCGAAGTATGAGAGACAAAGTTTGGCCATCCTGGCCTCCAATAAGCACTCTGACTTCACTTCTTCCAACACAGATCTGTTGGTTCTATGGGCAGCCCATGGCACTTTCAATATTCTCCTCCAACACCGTAACTCAAATGCGTCAAATCCTCTACGGTCTTCCTTATTCACTATCCAGCTTTCGCATCCATATGAGGTTACTGAAAATACCATGGCTTGGGTAAGGCGCACCTTAGTTCTCAAGCTGACAAATTTGTTCATCAGCACTTTAAAAAGGTCTTGTGCAGCAGATTTGCCTAATGTAATACATCGTTTGATTTCTTGACTGCTGCTTCCATAAGTGTTGATAGCAGATCCAAGAATGAAGTCCTTGACAATTTTTATCTTTTCTCCGTGGATACGTATGCTGTTTATTGGTTCAGTGGTGAGGATTTTTGTTTTCTTTACACTAAGATACAATCCATACCGAAGGCTGTGCTCTTTGATCTTCATCAGTAAATGTTTTAAGTCTTCTTCATTTTCCGCAAGCAAGGTTGTATCATCTACATATCACAGGTTGTTAATGAGTCTTCTTCCAATCCTGATGCCACGTTTTTCTTCATAGAACTCAGCTTCTCGTATTATTTGCTCAGCATACAGGTTGAATAAGTATGGTGAAAGAACACAACCTTGTCACACGCCTTTCTTGATTTTAAACCATTCAAGTGTTCCCATGTTCTGTTCAAACAACTGCCTCTGGGTCCAAGTAAAGATTCCTTATAAGCACAATTAAGTGTTCCAGATACTTCACAATGTTGTCCATAGCTTATCACGAGCCACACAATCGAAAGCCTTTGTGTAATCATAAAGCACAGGTAATTGTCTTTCTGATGTTCTCTGCTTTCAGCCAAGATCCATCAGACATCAGCAATGATATCCCTCGTTCCACAGCCTCTTCTGAATCCAGCTTGAACCTCTAGAAGTTCTCT
>NW_006408997.1:195515-196072 GCF_000296735.1 Chrysochloris asiatica | reverse complement strand
GAAGTTCGAGGCTTGAATTTTTCTTCAGTTGCCCCACCTTGAGAAATGCTGAACGTGTTCTTCCTTTATGGTTTTCTGATTCCAGATCTTTGCACATTTTGTTGTAATATTTTGGCTTTATCTTCTTGATATTTGAAATTTTCTGTTCAGCTCTTTGGTTTTGGTTATGTGCCTTGGAGTCAGTTTTGATTCATAGCAACCCTGTACAGGGTCTCCGAGGCTGTAAATCTTTACGGGTGTAGAAAGCCTCATCTTTCTCCCGCGGAACAGCTGGTAGTTTCGAACTGTGGACCTTGTGGCTCACAGCCCAATTCATAACCACTACGCTACCAGAGCTCCTTGGACCTCCTCATTTCTTCCATATATGCTTTAGCATCTCTATACTGGAGAGCAAGTTCAGTGTCTCTTCTGACATCCATTTTAACCTTTTCCTTTTTTCTTAATGACTTTTTGGTTTCTTTGTGTATGATATTCTTGATGTCATCCCACAACTCTCTGGTCTTTGGTCTTTAGTGTTTAATGTATCAAATCTGTTCTTCAGATGATCTCTAAATTCA
>NW_006408997.1:181453-195415 GCF_000296735.1 Chrysochloris asiatica | reverse complement strand
TAATGTATCAAATCTGTTCTTCAGATGATCTCTAAATTCAGGTGGGATATATTCAAGGTCATATTTTGGCTCTCGTGGACTTGTTTTCATTATCTTCAGCTTCAGTCTGAATTTGCATTTGAGTAATTGATGGTCTGTTCCACAGTCTCCCCCTGGCCTTGTTTCATTGATGATATGGAACCTTTCCTTCGTCTCTTTCCGCAGATGTAGTCAATTTGATTTTACGTATTCCATCTGATGAGGTCCATGTGTACAATCATCTCTTATGTTGTCTAAAGCAGGTATATCAAATGAGCAAATCATTGATTTTGCAGAATTCTATCATGCATTCTGCAGCATCATTTCTATCACCAAGGCAATAGCTTCTAACTACTGATCCTTCCTCTTTGCTCCAACCTTTGCATTCCAATCACCAGTACATCTTGATTGCATGTTTGATCAATTTCAGATTGAAGAAGTTGGTAGAATTCTTTTATTTCATCCTCACTGGCTAGTGGTTGGTGCGTTAATTTGAATAACAGTGGTATTAACTGGGTTTCCCTGTAGGCTCATGGATATTATCCTATCACAAACAGTGCTGTACCTCGTGACTGGTCTGGATATGTTCTTTTTGACAATGAATGCAACACCATTCCTCTTCAATTTGTCATTCCTGTCGTAGTAAACCATCCAGTTGTGAGATTCAAAATGGCCAATACCAGTCCATTTCAGCTCACTTATACCTAAGACATCAATGTTTATGCATTCCACTTCATTTTTGACAAATTCCAATTTTCCCAGATTCATACTTCCTACATTCTATGTTCCGATTTTCAGTGGATGTTTACAGCTGTTTCTCTTTATTTTGAGTTGTGTCGCCATCAGCAAATTAAGGTACCACAGGCTTTTCTCGCATGGGCTTTACTCCATTCGCATCATCAAGATCAACTTATAAGCCACCACAGTACGACTAACTGTCAGATGAGTGGTGGACATTAGGTGCCTTCTAATCGAGGTAGACTTGCTAAAAGAAACAAAACCCGATTATGATCAAGGCTCTGAATTCAGCTGCCAATTTGCAAGAAAGAGAGAAGAGAGACAGAAGAATAAGTTCCACTGTATCCTAAGTATGTTGCTGACAATATACAGAACATGAAATCACCATCTCAAATAAGCCAAGTAATTCAATAGAAAATCAAAGAGGAAGAATCTATAAATTAAGAAAACAACTTACCATCAAATGAATTGTGACTCATGGAGATCCCCATCCTTGTCAGAATAGAACTATGCTCTATGTATGGATTTTAATGACGGAGTGTTTGGAAGTAACTCTCAGGCCTTTCTTTAGGCCTTTCTGAGTGACTCTAACATTTAGTCAGGGACTATGAAAACTAAGAGACCAAAATTGACAAATTTTTTTAAAGTGGGCAAGACAACTCCATTGTATAGAGATGCATTCGTGGGCTAAAAAAAGACAAACACAAAGACACAATTCTAATAGAAGGTGGGAGAGAAGTTCCTTTCAGAGGGCAAAAGGTGGCTGTGATGAAGTCAGGGAATTTTGAGAGTACCTGGAAAAGTCCTATTTCTTGATTGATAAAAATTACAAGGGTGTCCATTTTATAAGAATTCATAATACTATATGGTAGCGTAGTGGTTACGAATCGGGCTGCGAACCTTAAGGTCAGTGGTTCGAAACTACCAGCTGCTCCGCGGGAGAAAGATGAGGCTTTCTACTCCCGTAAAAATTTACACCCTCGGAAACCCTGTACAGGGTCGCTATGGGTCGGAACCGACTCAATGGCACATAACAACAACAACATATTTCTGTTATGAGTAGTTTTCCCTATGTTTTATTTTATAATAAAAATTTATTTAAAACTAACACTCATTTTATACCAAATAGGTAGTCTATGTCTTTGATTGCCGTTTTCTGTTAAAAACAATGTGAGTTTATGAAAGTATATTCAATACATTACATTACTTGGTACATATTTTTAAGTCTCTCTTAATATGTGGTTCCTCCTAACTCTTTTTTCTTTTTCTAAATGTCTCCTACATCCTAGATTTTCTTGACTATATCCTTAACATTCCCTCTGTCTTCTATATTTCCTGTGAAGTGCTTTTAGATCTATGGGCTTTAATCAGATTCAGGTTCATTTTTTTGTTAACAAGATTATATCTGCTAGTAAATATATTATTTTTATTGTTAAGTGGAAATTTTATTTTTTAAAATATGTGATTTGAAAATTAACATCAGTTTTACTCATTCATAACCTAGAAAATTTCAGGCAAAAAAGTTATAGCTATGCAGTACACTGCAATCACATATACAACCTCTGCAAAATACTGTTATCTATAAGCACTGAACTCACCTGCTGGAAGGATTGAATTGTAGCTGAGTAAGAACGAAGAGACAGACAAAATTTCAACAAATTCTGTTGTAGAGGTGACAGAAACTGAAATGCAGTCTCCACTACTGCATGATAATAGGAATAATCAGTACCTGTCAAAGAAGAACATTAATTAAAATAATTACACGATTTGTTGTTGCTGTTAAGTGCCATCAAGTCAGTTCTGACCCATAACAACCCTGTATAGGGATTTTGAGGAATACCTGGTAAATTTGAACTGTAAACCTTACAGCTCAAATTGACCTTGTAGCCCAGAGCATTAACCTGCAGAGCCACACCAGAGATATCCTAGTAAGAAAGTTCAAAAATTGCAAAGTTACGTGTCACAAAATGCAAAATTGTCAGTTTATTATCATTAAGTTTACAGTTAATCTATTGTAAAAAGCTTAAAATTTCTTTGACAGCAAATGCAGTTGAACTCTTCCTCTCTTCTACCATTTGTTCAATTACTCCCCACACTCAAACTACTCTCTTCCTACCTACATGGATGACTGACTTCAGTGGCTCTGTAGGATAGGCACTTGACTGTGAACTACAAAGTTGGCAAGTTTGAGCCCACCAGCTGCTCCATGGGAGAAAGATGAGGCTTTCTTCTCCTGCAAAAATGTACAGCCTCAGAAACCCTCTCCAAGAGTCACTATGAGGCAGAAACGACTTGAGGGTATTTAACAACAACATGATTCAGAGAGAATTCAGCTATGCAACCAATGACTTTGGAAAGTACATCTCCAAAGCACCTACAGGAAAAGGCTGTGACTTTTTTCTCAGTATCACCAGTGCCTAAAATGTTATCTATGCAAACAGCTCAACAAAAACTTAGTGGGAGATATTTAAAGAAAGGACACTGATGAAACTTTAAGGAGCTATGGTGGTATTGTAGAATAAGTACTAGACTGTCAGCAGTTCAAACCCACTATCTGATCAACAGGTAAAAGATGAGGCTTTCTAATCCTATAAAAGATTATAGCCTTGGAAACCCTATACAGGGAAGCTATGATTCAATGACAGTAGGTTTGGTCTTTAGTTTGATAAAATTGTAAAGCTTGGGAAGAGGTACTTAAATGAGATAATTCGTACGAGAAAAAAATTAATGTGATAATATGAAAAGATCTCCAGGACCTACTGTTACATGAAAAGCACAAGATACAAAACATTGTATATAGTAAACAATGCTTTTTTCCCATAACAGTAAGATATATATGTTTATGTTATTTAAAAAAGAAACTGAAGAGTAAAAAAGAAACTAAGTTAAATGGCTATAAAAAGCAGAGAGAAAGGAGAAGGAATGGAACAGAAATTTTTCCATCTATTGTCTTTGACTAATGAATCATGCTTATTAATTTTTTTAAAAAGAAAAATACAAAGGTTCTATAATACAAAGCACCATCTAAATAGAAACAAGAGACCAGAAATAAGTATCTCAAAATGTTGTCAAAGTGTTAATGGTACTTCTCTTTGAGAGGTAGGATTTTGAATAGTATCTCAAATAAATGAAATATTTAACATACTTCCATAGTCAACATCCAAAAACTTAAATACTCCTATAACATTAGTCATGATTACATATCATTTAAAGTTTTAAATTTTTCATTTTAAATGTCAGTTCATATTTTATCATAAAACACTCTGATATATGTATTGTCAATTAAAGCAACATGACTCTTTGATAAGCTGAACATTTCTATAACACACAAGGGACCATTGTGAATCAAAGCTGACTTGATTGGAAATTGTGAAATTTTAAAATTAAATAATTAGAGATGTTTAAACCTTCATGTACTTACGTTGACTTTTAAAATATGTGCTACCATGATAATAATGTTAAAATTAAAAATCAAGTCAGTTAAATATTAATAGAAGTCAGAAATTTTTCAAATGTTTCTTCATTCACAGGACTTGTCAATGTAATATTCAAGGTTTTCACAATTCCTGCATTAGCATCTTTGATTACTAAACTTTATACCCTATACAGCATATATCAAATTAGAAAATGTTTGTGAAACATATCAAAAAACTGTAAAAGAGTGGCACATGGTATATCATTCATTTGGCAGGTGGAATGAAAGGCCTAATGGAAAATATTCTGGAGGTGTTCATTGAATGATGTCTAACATAGATCAGTTGTGAATTTAGCAATTTGCCCTCAAACAATTCCAATTCCTGGTAACCCAATGTATGTCAGAATAATACTACTCTACAAGATTTTTAATGGCTAATTTTTTGAGAAGTAGATTTCCAGGTCTGTCTTTCATAGCTCCTTTAAGTGGACTCGAAACTCCTTTAGGTGGACATGAACCTCTAACCTTTTGATTAGCAGCCAAGTAAATTAGTAAATTAACAGAGAAAATAAACAATTTATACCACCCAGGGATTTCACTGTATAATTAGTTCATAAAAAAACAAAGAGTGAATCAAATCAAATCTTTATGAAGTTAATGCTCAATGATTTAAGATGAATTTTATTTTCATAAAATATCCATATAGCACAATAATAGAGCCAAAGAACAAGGTGGAAAAACAAACAAAGGTAGGGCTTACAGTTAGTTATAAACTACTTCACAAATAATTATTTGCACTATGCTAGCTATGCTGGCTATCATCACAATTCAAGTTATTTAAGATGACAATGTTTTCCATTAACCATCATGATACACATTCTTAAAGAAAGAACATTTTCCCCCTAATATTTTTCCAGATACCAATATCAAAGAAGCATTTGCTTCAATTTTACCGTGATCCTCTGTTGATCCAATATTTTGACTGGCTTCTACAAAATTCCAAAATTTCTCTTGACTGTTTTCTGCTAAGAACTCACTGGGAGAAAAGAGAGACATGTCAGAAATAAAACAACTTAAAAAAATCTTCAATTCTATTCTATATTACTTGAGAGTAAATACAGGTTTTAGACTTCCAAATGTCCAGAGTCTAGCTTATATACGAAAAATATTCTTATGTATACATGCAATATATGAGTATATGTATATATGATGGTACTTTGAAAAAAAAAGTTCATGGAAACCTGGAATTAAAAGATAATGGAATTTTCCCACAGACTTCTGAAGCCTTCTTTTGTATGTATATATATATTTGTGTGTGTGTAAACTTTTCTTTAAATGACAAGCAAGTAAGTCTTTGAAGATCTATTTCATAAAATTCCTGAAATAATAAAAACATTATCAAACAGGAAGTGGCAATTTAAAGGAACTTATGAAACACCATGAGTGAAAATGCTGTCTGATAGTAGAAGCAGAATCGCTGTTGTTGCTGTTAAGTGCCATCGAGCTGGTTATGACTCATAGCAACCCAAAATAGGGTTTCCGAGGAGTGGCTGTTGAGTTTGAAATACTGACCTTGTGGTACAAACTGACTTTGCAGTCCAGTGCTTTATCCATAGCGTAGGAATGGATAATTCTTGTAGCAGTTCTCTACACTTATTTTCTGAAAGATTTTATTTAGAGATGACAAAAACATCTAGTTTTCCCACATGAAAACATGTTGTTGTTAGATGCCATCGAGTCAGCACCGACTCATAGCAACCTTATGCACAGCAGAACAAAACAATATCCGATCCTGGGCCAACCTCACTACTGTTGCCACACTTGAGTCCATCAATACTGCCACCTGGCCAATCCATCTCGTTGGGGATCTTCCTCTTATCCTCTGACCCTCCACCTTACCAAACATGGTATCCTTCTCCAGTGACTCATCCCTCCTAACAATATGTCCAAAGTATGAGAGACAAAGTTTGGCCATCTTGGCCTCTAAGGAGCACTCTGGCTGCACTTCTTCCAAAACAGATCTATTGTTTCTTTTGACAGCTCATGGCACTTTTAGTATGCTCCTCTAACACCACAACTCAAAGGCATCAATTCTTCTACAATCTTCCTTATTCACTGTCCAGCTTTCGCATGCATCTGAGGTTATTGAAAATACCATGGATTGGGTCAGACGCACCTTAGTCCTCTTCAACACTTTAAAAAGGTCTTGTGCAGCAGATCTGCCTAATGCAATACGTCGTCTGATCTCTTGACTGCTGCTTCCGCGAGTGTTAATAGTGGATCCAAGAAGAATGAAGTCCTTGACAATTACAACCTTTTCTCCGTTGATAAGAATGTTGTTTATTGGTCCAGTGGTGAGGATTTTTGTTTTCTTGACATTGAGATGTAATCCATACCGAAGGCTGTGCTCTTTGATCTTTTGGAAAACATGAGCCCCTTGGAAATTGTCTAGGAGACTAAAGGCAGCATGCTGTAACCTGTTTTATGTCTGTATATACCAGGAGGCTTCAAAAAGTTCATGAAAGAATTCCATTAAGAGACAATGGAGAAGCTTTTTCCCGGCAAGCAACTCCTCTTTAGTCTTCTTCTTGGACTCTGCATGCAGCATGGCCCCCAAACGCTTGTCTTTGCTCCTGCCTCAAATGAAGAAACCTAAGCTGCAGGAGACTTCAGCTTCTCTGAACTTGCCAAAGGGAGAAAAAGAACAGCAGTGAGCAACTGAACATATTGATGAAGTACAAAATGAAATAGACAGACTTAATGAACAAGCCAGTGAGGAGATTTTGAAAGTAGAATAAAAATATAACAAACACCGCCAGCCAACCATTCTTTCAGAAGAGGTCAGAATTGATTGCCAAAATTCCAAACTTTTGGGTAACAACATTTGTCAACCATCCACAAGTGGCTGCGTTGCTTGGGAGGAGGATGAAGAGGCACTGCATTATTTGACCAGAGTTGAAGTGACAGAATTTGAAGATATTAAATCAGGTCCCAGAATAGATTTTTATTTTTATGAAAATCCTTACTTCGAAAATAAAGTTCTCTCCAAAGAATTTCATCTGAATGAGAGTGGTGATCCATCCTCAAAATCAAGTGAAATCAAATGGAAATCTGGAAAGTATTTGACAAAACGCTCAAGTCAAACACAGAATAAAGCCAGCAGGAAGAGGCAGCATGGAGAACTTTTTTACTTGGTTTACTGATCATTCTGTGCAGGTGCAGATGAGTTAGGAGAGGTTATCAAAGATGATATTTGGCCAAATCTGTTACAGTACTATTGGGTTCCTGATACAGATGATGAAGAAGGGGAAGGAGAATATGATGATGATGATGATGAAGAAGAAGAAGAAGGTATGGAAGATATTGACAAAGAAGGGGATGAAGATGAATGGGAAGAAGATGAAGATGATGATGAGGGAGAGGAAGGAGAGGAGGATGAAGGAGAAGATGACTAATAAGAAGAACACTGATGGATTCCAACTTTTTTTTTTCTTCAGTCCCTGGGAGCAAGTTGCAGTCTTTTTTTTTTAATTCCTTTTCTTTTCCCCCTCTTGTGCTGTCGCCCTGTTCTTGAGGTCTCTTTTCTCTCCTTTACACCATAGTTCTCAACTGATTTGGGGAGTGGGGGAAATATCTTGAGCAGATACAGTGGGAAAAGAATCTCTACCACTTTCTGTTCCCAAATCAATTTTATCCCTTCCTGTCTCAATAAAAATTATGGAATCAACACACCACCGTGCTCTGTGGGGAAAAAAACAAACAAACCTTCTGCTCCCTTCGCTCTGCTGGAAGCTGGAGGGGTGCTAGGCCCCTGTGTAGTAGTGCATAGAATTCTAGCTTTTTTCCTCCTTTCTCTGTATATTGGGCTCAGATATTACACTGTGTCTCTATGTGAATATAGATAGTTAGCATTTACCAATATGTATCTGTCTACTTTCTCTTGTTAAAGAAAAAAAAATCTTTTTAAAAAATGGGGTTATAGATGGTCAGCAAAGGGTGGGTTGGAGATGTTTGGGTGGGTTAAAGTGGGCATTTTGACAACATGGCTTCTCCTTTGGCATGTTTAACTGTGATGTTAAACAAACATCCTTGCAGTTTAAGATGACACTTTTAAAATAAAATTCTCTCCTAATGATAACTTGAGCCCTGCCACTTGATGGGAGAATCAACAGAACCTGTAGGATCTTATTTGGAATTGACATTCTCTATTGTAATTTTGTTCCTGTTTATATTTTAAAAGTCTTTTTGTTTTCACTGGAAAGGAAAGATGATGCTCAGTTTTAAACGTTAAAAGTGTACAAGTTGCTTTGTTACAATAAAACTAAATGTGTACACAAAGGATTTGATGCTTTTCTCTCAGAACAGATAAACTTAGATATCCAAGTTTGACTTGTTTATAACGTATCATTGTCAAACTTTATCACCATAACTCTATATTTTTTAGAATGAACTTTTGCAGGATGACCTCAGGGCTATGTGGATTGAGTAAGGAAAGTTGAATCAAATATTAAAAACTTTGTAGCTGGAAAACATTGGGTACAATTTGCCATTTTTTGTAAAGAATTAACATTGGGGAATACTAGGTTATGTAAAACTCAGTTGTTAGTATGTGTATCATTACCTTTTATCTCGAATTGGCATTTAAAATATGGGCCCTTATGTATGTGGATGTAATCATGATTTCAGTGCTCAGTGCCTGCCACCACTATCAGACCTGGTGCTCTAATGTCAAGTCAGTGCAGGGCAGTTGCTGGCATGTCTTCGCTGGCACTTAATGTGTCTAGCTCGTCATACGTTTGTGTTGGTGGTGAGAAACTCAGGAGTATTTCTTTGTCTCAAATACCAGCTCTAGCATAACTAGCATAAAGCTATCAAATGAGACTCATGTGAATCTGGGTGAGATGATGGAGCCTGCTAAATAACATTATGCATGTAATATCATTTTGAGAAGCTATCTAACTTAATGCATAATCTTTTTTAATGCTGTAAAATACAGTAGCTAAATCAATGCCACTTCATTTTTTCAGAGATGAATCAATGGCCAACCTGGGCAAATTCAAAGCTTTTGATGTATAAAACTTTTTAAATGGAACAATTTCATTAAGAGACAACAACATATAACAAAAATTGTTTAGATGGGTAAAATGTAATTTCTTTGCACACGTTCCTTTATTTAGTTACTACATCACTGTACTGGTCAGGAATCTTGCTCCAATAAAGGAATATACAGTTTTTTTGGGGTTTTTTGGACTGGAGTCATTCTCATTGTAGAGAAATTTCATCTGGTTTTGGGTTTAGATGATGGTAAGCTATTTGGATTTGTGGGAGTGCAGGATAGTGGGGAAACTTAAAATTTATAATTTTATAATTGTTGCTAAATATCATGGAGTCAGGGGTTGGTGAGTTTGAACCACTGACCTTGTGGTTCAAACCAATTTGTTATTGCAACACCACACTATGACTCTATGAAAAGACAGAGCTGGTCAATAAAAAAAATAAATAAATAAAAAAAGACAATAGAATTTTTCCATAATTTTTTTCAGTATCCTTATATAAGATTTGAAGATCACTAAATATTAATTTGAGGTTTTTGCTGTTGTTGTTAAGTGTCAAGTCAATTCTAACCCAATGCAACCATGTACAGGGTTTCTGAGGAGCAGCTGGTGGGTTTGAACCACCGACCTTGCAGTCCAGCACCATACCAGGACTCCTCATCTAATAAAATCAGATCTTAGAATTTAATGACATCTTCGTTTTTTTCCTTTATTTTACACCACAGAATTAAAACCATGACCACACTATATGTCCTGTCATTCAAGAGTCTAAAATCCCTAACTGAATATGCATGTACTAATGGAATGACTGTATTTCTGGTGTGGTGGTGCGGGTTAATGCGCTGGGCTCCAAGGTTGGTTTGAACCACAAGGTTGGTGGTTCATGCTCACCAGCTGTTCCTCAGAAACTCTATACAGGATTGCTATGAGTTGAACCAACTTGACAGCACATAACAATTGAATGACTAATGTAAATAGCTATATGCTCCTCCAAGTCATAATACTACTGTACTAGTTATCTTTCGTTGTCTTAACGCAAACTATAGATCTGGATCTCAGCTTACCTAGCCAAAGGAAGACTTCCCCATTACTTGTCAACACTGGGGGTGTACAACTTTCATTCTATTCCACAGCTAGACACAGAAATATGGAAAAATAAGAAATATTTTCTGGTAAGGTATAGATTCTCTAAAAAAAATTAGGTTTCTGAAAATACCATTATTATAATGTATTAAATTACTTAGTGTCTCCTTGAGCTTACTTGAAAATGATAAAAACACCTTAAACCCCAGCCAGACATTTCAACCCATAGTGACCTATAGGACCAAGCAGGACTGGTCCATAGGGTTTCCAAGACTGTAAATATTCAAGCGAGCAGTCAGAGTCATCTTTCTCCCATGGAGGGGGCTTGTGGGTTAGCAACCCCAACACCTAACCCATCACACCACCAGGACTCCTATAGATACCCTATCTTCTTAATAGCATTTAGACAAGAAAATAAATACTGAAACAGCTATAACATATAATTAAATAAATTCATGAATTAAAGATGTATTCACAGGATTTTTGCAACTTTTATCCTTTTTTCATCTCACTGCATAAGTCTTACAAAGTCTAAGCTTCAAGTAGAATTACTTGTAACTGTTAAGACTAAATAACTAGCTGAGATCAAATGAATAAGATGATGCACAGCTGCCATTACACAATTAGAGAATGGAAAGAAAATGTACACCATCAAATTTAACAACAACAAAAAAACAGACCTACTAGATTGGTTTAGACAGGAGGATTCACCAAGGTTATTGCCTTGTAACAATCTAACATCATCTTAGGAGCTTAAACCAAAACTAACCCAAGGTTACGTTGTAGTTAAATAGACAATGAAAAGTCAGACCACCTGTTAAGTGCTGTGTCCTTTCAAAAAAATCACCTGTATGAGATCAAACAAGTCAAAACTCATGCTACAACAAAGATAGGTATACAAGCAGGCAAAAAAACTAGATTAATGGAAATGAACAACCAGAATGAAAACAATGAGAGTATTCATGCATTGTGAACAATGTTACTGAACAACCTGTATAGAAATTGTTGAATGGGAACCTACACTGCTATGTAAATTTTATCAAAAATACAATTAGAATTTTTTTAACGAAATTATTTAACAAAATTGGTCTTGGGAGAGAGCATTATATCATTTTATATACTTTTAAACATTTATAAATACCCATTGTTGTTGTTAGGTGCCATAGAATCGGTACTGACTCATAGTGACCTAATGCACAGCAGAACGAAACACTGCCCGATCCTGGGCCAACCTCACTACTGCTGCCACGCTTGAGTCCATCGATGCTGCCACTTGGCCAATCCAACTCATTGGATTGGAGGTTTTCCTCTTTTTCTCTGACCCTCCACCTTACAAAACATGATATCCTTCTCCAAAGTGATCCCTCCTGACAATTATGTCCAAAGTAGGTGAGACGACGTTTGGCCATCTTGGCCTCCAACGAGCACTCTGGCTGCACTTCTTCCAACACTAATCTGTTGGTTCTTTTATCAGCCCATGGCACTTTTAATATTCTCCTCCAACACCATAACTCAAAAACATCAATTCTTCTACGGTCTTCCTTATTCACTGTCCAGCTTTTGCATGCATATGAGGTTATTGAAAATACCATAGCTTGGGTCAGGCGCACCATAGTCCTCAAGCTGACATCTTTGCTCTTCAACACTTTAAAAAGGTCTTGTGCAGCAGAATTGCCTAGTGCAATACATCGTTTGATATCTTGACTTCTGCTTCCATGTGTGTTGATAGTTGATCCAATAAGAATGAAGTCCTTGACAACTATCTTTTCTCCATTGATAAGAATGTTGTTGATTGGTCCAGTGGTGAGGATTTTTGTTTTCTTTACTTGAGATGTAATCCATACCGAAGGCTGTGCTCTTTGATCTTCATCAGTAAATGATGTAAGTCCACTTCACATTCAGCAAGCCAGGTTGTATCATCTGTAGATCGCAGGTTGTTAATGAGTCTTCCTCCAATCCTGAAGCCACGTTTTTCTTCATATAACCCAGCTTCTCATATTATTTGCTCAGCATACAGGTTGAATAAGTATGGTGAAAGAATACAACCTTGTCGCACACCTTTCTTAATTTTCAAACATTCAGTGTTCCCATATTCTGTTCGAACAACTGCCTTTTGGTCCAGGTACAGATTCCTCAAGAGCACAATTAAGTGTTCCAGAATACTTATATTTCGCAATGTTGTCCACTGCCTGTCATGATCCACACAATCAAAAGCCTTTGCATAGTCAATAAAGCACAAGTAAACATCTTTCTAATATTCTCTGCTTTCAGCCACAATCCATCCGACATCAGCAATGATATCCCTCGTTTCACGGCCTCTTCTGAATCCAGCTTGAACCTCTGGAAGTTCTCTGTCAATGTATGCGTGCAGCTGTTTCTGTATTACCTTAATAAAACTTTACTTGTATGGGATATCAAAGTGATTGTCTGATGATTTCAACATTCCATTGGGTCACCTCTCTTTGGAATGGGCACAAATACGGATCTCTTCCAATTAGTCGGCCAAATAGTAGTCTTCCAAATTTCTTAGCAGCGATGCATGAGTGCCTCCTGTGCCACCTCACTTTCTTAAAAAATTTCAATTTTTATTCCATCAATTCCGGGTGCCTTGTTCTTTGCCATTTCCTTCAACGCACGGTTGTTGGAGGCCAGCACTAGTGCCATCTAGTGGTGAAAGCTGAGTCGGCCCTCATGCTCTTATGATTGGCCTGAAGACAAGTTTCACCTGGTTAAGGTGATGTCAGTGATCGAGACTTATTGTTAATTGTAACTAGGACAATCCTGGGAAAAGGGAACTTAAATTGAGCTAAAATCGCGTGATTCTGTGTTGCTATAACAATGCTTATACTTATGTAACCATATCCTGGTTGGTATCCTTATTCCTTGTTACTATGGAAAACTTGTAACTAGGCAAAATAATTATGACCTAATGCTAAAAGTACTATATAAACCACATTGCTACAATAAACTTTGTCACTGGCCATCAACCTGTTGATCCTTATCTGATTAATTAATCCTTGCCTCTCCTTTGAGTAACCCACGCAGTGGTCTGAGCCGGTCTCAGACCCCAATATCTGGCGCCCACGTGGAAGCTCGAATACGAGAGACAACACGAAGGACCCTCCTGAGGAAATAGGAAGAAAGAGGACACGCGAGGACACATATAGAGTAGGAGAGCAATCTGATCAAGTAAGCATGGGGAATAAACAGAGAAAAGCATGGTATATAAATATACTGAGAGAAACACTGCGCAGCCGAGGTGTAAAAATAGCTTATAATCAACTTTGTAAATTTATTGATTTTGTACATACTGTTTGTCCTTGGTTCCCTGAGGATGGAGTAGTTGCTGTTAAGTTATGGAATCAGATAGGTCGCCAATTGCAGGAATATTATGCTAAGAATGGCCCCTCCCGGGTGCCTGCAGATGTGTTTAGTTTATGGCGGCTTGTCAGAGATACTTTTGATTTTGGCAGTGATCATCTAGGAGGAAGTTCTCTGAAACAGACTGCTCCACTTCCACCCGTTCACCCTAATTTGCAATCTGTATATACTTTAAGTGTTAAAAAGGAAAGTGACTCTGACGGAAATGTTGTTTTGTGGCCAGATCCTCCGCCGTGCCTGCTGTTTATCCAGTTAGAAAAGAGACAGTTAAGG